>NC_057813.1:84334467-84631985 GCF_018294505.1 Triticum aestivum
TAATTAGGGGTTTCATATATTGTGTTAGCTAGCTAATAGAGAGAAGTGACCTCTCTTATCTCCGTGCTTGGTCGACGCTATGTACTATACGTATAGAGGACTCGACACGCTAGCTAGTAAAAAAATGAAGGAAACCATTAAGTACAGAAGATTGTCATGAACATATACAGAGAGAAGTGATCGACCTCTCCTTCTCCGAGAGATTAGTCGAACAACAAGTTTTCATATATCTATCCGACGCTACTAGCAACATATATACAATATAAGATCTATTACAATCCTTAATATCTGAAGTCAAGTTCCACATGGTATTCTCCTGCTTTATTGATGACGTGGTCAAGAAAGAATCCCGCTAATTTCTCTTGAATTGCTTTTATGAGATCATGTGGTAGGAGCTCATCCCGCAGCTGCCAGATCTAAATCGAAGAAGAGGGTCAATACATGTGTAGGAATGAAACTCAACACAAATGATGGTAATAAAATACAATTGTGAATATTTATGCTTACGCACTTGATATTGTTTTTCAGAGTAGCCCCGCTTATTCTTGGCCGTCTCGTTGTAGATGAACTCGCAAACATAGTATCCATAGAAATTATTTCCTTGTTCCTACCACGAGCACTTTACGAGAAATATAGGTCAATCAAACTGATAAGCAAGCATGCTAAACGGTATTGATGAAACTAGCTACAATCAATGGGAGATGCGCGGAACTAGGTAGTAGTACTTACTTTCGGTTGTTTAAATGTCAGCTCGGTCGGCAGTCCTGTAGAAATTGTGGTGAACTCTTTCCAAACTCAGCTAGACAAAGAAAATAATTACTTGATATCAGGAAATGAACAAAGTTGCCGATATGGTGCGATAATGATCAATTGAACTTACTTCTGGAGCATTCCAGTCATGTCTGCATAGTCCTCGGGATCTTTTCATCTCGAGTCTAAGACGGTTACTTCTTCCTTCTCAAGCTTAATCACTAGGATAATAAAGTGGAAGCTACGCACGCATGCACAACGCATTAGTTACATGACTATAACCTCGAGTAATAAGGGTAACCGAATATGCACAAGACAATAACACTCACTTGAAGTTGTAAGGAAAGAGTATTTTATCTTTTGTTTGATTTTTGAGCAACGATTTTAGCAAGTTGTCCTTTATTTCCGTGGCATTCTTTTGAACCGTCCATTCATGTATGGCATTTGGGTTAATAAACCCAACGTCATAGATTTGTGCTTTTCTGCATTCTACGATCTTCAATCTGCATAATATACCGAGGATAATTATATATACATGCAATGAAAGAGCTGAGCTATATATAGAGAGACTTAATTACAGAAAGTGGTACTTACAGACAGTACCAAGCCACAAGTGATTTGTCGAGGGCCTTTTGATTGTAGAACTGGAAAAACTCGTCAAAATTAATAGTTAACAGTTCTTGGCCAATGAAGTCGTGGTCCTTGAGGGAGTCCTGGATTAGGGGGTGTCCGGATGGCCGGACTATGACCTTTGGCCGGACTCCCGGACTATGAAGATACAAGATTGAAGACTTCGTCCCGTGTCCGGATAGGACTTTCCTTGGCGTGGAAGGCAAGCTTGGCGATATGATATGAAGATCTCCTCCCATTGTAACCGACTCTGTGTAACCCTAGCCCTCTCTGATGTCTATATAAACCAAAGAGTTTTTAGTCCGTAGGACGAACAACAATCATATCATAGGCTAGCTTATAGGGTTTAGCCTCTCTGATATCGTGGTAGATCAACTCTTGTACTACCCATATCATCAATATTAATCAAGCAGGATTAGGGTTTTACCTCCATCGAGAGGGCCCGAACCTGGGTAAAAACATCGTGTCCCTTGTCTCCTGTTACCATCCGCCTAGACGCACAGTTCGGGACCCCCTACCCGAGATCCGCCGGTTTTGACACCGACATTGGTGCTTTCGTTGAGAGTTCCTCTGTGTCGTCACCTTTAGGCCCGATGGCTTCTTCGATCATCAACCACGACGCGGTCCAGGGTGAGACTTTTCTCCCCGACAGATCTTCGTATTTGGCGGCTTCGCACTGCGGGCCAATTCGCTTGGCCATCCGGAGCAGATCGAAAGCTACGCCCCTGGCCATCAGGTCAGGTTTGGAAGTTTAAACTACACGGCCGACATCCGCGGGGACTTGATCTTCGACGGATTCGAGCCACGGCCGAGCGCGCCGCACTGTCACGATCGGCATGATTTAGCTCTGCCGCCGGACAACGCCCAGAGCGTCGCTCAGGTGCCCACTCAGACCATTAGTTCGGAGCCGACTACGCCAGTTGGGGACGGACGGTTGGACGCCGCCCTAGGAGCCGCAATCTCTACGGTGATAGAGCCGAACACCAGCCTAGTCCTTTACGAGGCCTATGACTCCAGGGTGCCGGACTCCGTTCCGAACTCCAAATCTTCCGCACCTCTTCCGATCGAACCCGATTGGGCTCCGATCATGGAGTTCACCGTCGCGGACGTCTTTCAGCACTCGCCCTTTGGCGATATCCTGAATTCACTAAAGTCTCTCTCTTTGTCAGGAGAGCCCTGGCCGGACTATGATCAGCATGGTTGGGATGCAGACGGCGAAGAAATTCGAAACCCACCCACCACCCACTTAGTAGCCACTGTCGATGATTTAACCGACATGCTCGACTTCGACTCCGAAGACATCGATGGTATGGACGCCGATGAAGGAGACGACCAAGAACCAGCACCTATAGGGCACTGAAAAGCCACCTCGTCATATGACATTTACATGGTGGACACCCCCAAAGCAGGGGATGGCGATGAAAAAACAGAGGACGACCCCTCCAAGAAGCAACCCAAGCGCCGACGTCAGCGGCGCCGCTCTAAATCCCGCCAAAGCAAAAACGGCGAGTCCGGCATCGGAGACAACAACACCCCGGACAGTGCCGAACACAACCCCCTCCAGCTGGATTCAGCGCAGGAGGACGAAGGAGCCAGCCCTCATGAGAGAGCTGTGGACAGGGAGGTCGAGGACGACAATTATGTGCCTCCCTCCGAAGACGAGGCAAGCCTCGACGACGACGAATTCGCCGTGCCAGAGGATCCCGTCAAACAAGAGCGTTTCAAACGCAGGCTTATGGCCACGGCAAGCAGCCTCAAGAAAAAACAGCAGCATCTTAGAGCTGACCAAGACTTGCTAGCCGACAGATGGACTGAAGTCCTGGCGGCCGAAGAGTATAAACTCGAACGCCTCTCCAAGAGCTACCCAAAGCGCAGGCTGCTACCCCAACTAGAGGAGGAAGCAACTAAACCTACATCACCAGCGTACGATGCGCCCGATTGGCCACCCCGTGGCCGCGATAGAGAGGCCTTCCGCCCCTCGACCCAAGCTGCACCCCGGCGCCGCTCAAAAAATACCAGAGCGTGGGGAGACGCAATAGACCTGCAAGACATATTGGAGAAGAAGGCAAGGCAAACAAGATCAATCTACGGATCGCGTGGGCGCCCCACGTCACGTGACGATAACCGTCACGCCGGATATGATAAATACGGCCAGGCCGAACACAAAAGACAAAGCTCATCCGAGCTGCGTCGAGATATAGCCCAGTATAGGGGTGCCGCACACCCACTATGCTTCACAGACGAAGTAATGGATCATCAAATCCCCGAGGGTTTTAAACCCGTAAACATCGAATCATACGATGGCACAACAGATCCCGCGGTATGGATCAAGGATTATCTCCTTCATATCCACATGGCCCGTGGTGATGATCTACACGCCATCAAATACCTCCCGCTCAAGCTTAAAGGACCAGCTCGACATTGGCTTAATAGCCTGCCAGCATAATCAATTAGTTGCTGGGAGGACCTGGAATCCGCGTTCCTTGACAACTTCCAGGGCACCTATGTGCGACCACCAGACGCCGATGACCTAAGCCACATAATCCAGCAGCCAGAGGAATCGGCCAGATAATTATGGACATGGTTCCTAACCAAGAAAAATCAAATAGTCGACTGTCCGGACGCCGAGGCCCTTGCAGCCTTCAGGCACAACATCCGAGACGAATGGCTTGCCCGGCACCTAGGACAGGAAAAGCCAAAATCTATGGCAGCCCTCGCGACACTCATGACCCGCTTTTGCATGGGAGAAGACAGCTGGCTAGCTCGTAGCAATAACATAACCAAGAGCCCTGGCAATTCGGACATCAAGGACAACAATGGCAGGTCACGTTGCAACAAGCACAAGCGCCGCATTAACAGCGACAACACTGAGGATAGGCAGTTAATGCCGAATTCAGAGGCTCTAAACCCGGTCAGCGGAAGAATCCATTCAAAAGAAACCCTCCAGGCCCATCCAGTTTAGACCGGATACTCAATCGCTCGTGCCAGATACACGGCACCCCCGAACAACCAGCCAACCACACCAACATGGATTGTTGGGTGTTCAAGCAGGCATGCAAGTTAAGTGCCGAAACCAGAGACAAGGGGCTGCATAGAGAGGACGAGGAGGGGCCCCGGCCACCGAACAACAAAGGACAGAAGGGCTTCCCCCCGCAAGTGCGGACAGTGAACATGATATACGCAACCCATATCCCCAAAAGGGAGCGGAAGCATGCTCTTAAGGACGTCTATGCGTTGGAGCCGGTCGCCCCAAAGTTCAACCCATGGTCCTCCTGCCCGATCACTTTTGATCGAAGGGACCACCCCACTAGCATCCGTCACGGCGGATTCGCCGCATTGGTCCTAGACCCAATCATTGACGGATTTCACCTTACTAGAGTCCTCATGAACGGCGGCAGCAGCCTGAACCTGCTTTATCAGGATCATCATCATATATATACATCTAAAAAAGTTTTCATATATCATCATATATCATCACCATCATCATCTAGTACAACAAATTGACCAAGTTTTCATATATCATCATATCATCATCATCTACTGCAGAAAAAAATTGACCAAGTTTTCATATATAAACTATAGAAAAAAGACCAAGTTTTCATATATATATATATACATCTAAAAAACATCTAAAAATAGCATATATATATATATATATATATGTATATATAACAAAAAAAGGAAGCAAGGGCGGAGGGGCAAGGCGGAGGCGGCGGCGCCGGCGCCGGCGGGGCAGGGCAAGGCACAGGGGCGCGGGGCAGGGCAAGGCGCAGGAGCAGGCTGGTGCTCACAGGGGGTGGCGGGGCACGGTGAGCAGCGCCGGGGCGGGCAGGGGCGCAGGGAGCAGCGCAGTCGTCGAGGCAGAGGACGTCAGCGGCGGCGGCGATGATGTTGAGCAGCCTGACGGCGTCGGCGGTGGCGGCGAGAGGTGGACCAGAGGAGCAGGGGCGTCGGGCGGCGACGGCGATGAGGAGGAGCAGGGGCGTCGGGCGGGAAGAAGTGATGGATTTTGGAGAAACTGCTAAGTGCTTTCTTATATACCCATAGCATTGGTCCTGGTTCGTGGCACCAACCGGGACCAAAGCCCCCCTTTTGTCCCGGTTGGTGCCACCAACCGGGACCATAGGTCCCTGTTTCCCGCCCTTTGGGCTACTGAAAAGAGACCTTTGGTCCCGGTTGGTGGCACCAACCAGGACTAAAGGGGGGGGGGCATTGGTCCCGGTTGGTACCACGAACTGGTACCAATGCACCCCTTTAGTGCCACCAACCGGGACAAAAGGCCTTGTGCTGCCCGCGTCCCGGCCAAAAGTTTAGTCCCACCTTGCTAGTTGAGAGAGCTCGAGAGTGGTTTATAAGCGCTGCTGCGCACACCCTCTTGAGCTCCTCTCAACTTCTGACTTTCAGGCCTAACCTGTCACTATGTGCCTGTCGGCCTACTAGGCCTGCTGCGGGCCTGAATCCTGGCCCATGGTTGGGTTTCTAGTCGTATTCAGGCCGTGGTGGCCCAGTAGGTGGCACTTTTTTTATTGTTTTCTTTTTTGCTTTTTATTTTTATTTTTTTCTACTTACAGCAAAATACTTACTAGTTTTTCAGTGATTCTTTTTGCTTTTAGGTAATAAAAATTATAAACTTTCTGTTAGTGCCATTTGTTTTCCAATTTGAATTTTAGGAAATTTGTGTGAATCACTAGTTTTTGAATAACTTTATTATAAAAATAAATTTTTGAGTGATTCTTTTTCTTGCTATTTAATATTACTATGTTTTATCATTATATTCAAAAACAGATTTTATTATTTTAGTTTCTAACAAAAAAATTCTTTATGATAATTCTTTTTGCTATTAAAGTTTCTAACAAAAAAAATCTTTATGAAAATTCTTTTTGCTTTTAATGTTTTGAACAGAAAATACTTTGATAATTTTAGTTGCATAAATTTTATATAATTTTAATTTCAATAATACTAGAGGTTTATAAAAGCTTTTTAGTTGATTCCTTTTGCTATTGGAGTTTTATAAAAGCTTTTTAGTTGATTCTTTTTGGTATTGAAGAATATTATAGTTTTGTTTTAGTTGATCATAACAGAATATTTTAATTGATTATTTTTAGTTCATTCTTTTTGCTATTAGTTCATTCCTTTTGCTTTTAGTTCATTCTTTGACCTAAATGATCCTGAAATTGAAAAGCACTACAAATGAACTCTGAAAAGGTTGAAAGTCGGCATGGTATCATCATTTCACCCACATAGCATGTGCTAAAAAGTTGAGAGGACTACGGCAAAAACTGGATGCACTTCGTGTACAAAATGAACAATCTCTTTCGAAGTATCAGGGTTTCAGACGAAAACTCATTTGTTACAAAGGGGTTTCATTTTTTGAACTTATTTCAACTCCAGACTTTTGTGTGTTGAAAATGCACCATCCAAAGCCACGTCATCAATTTTCAACCCTTTCTGACTTCATTTGGTATTTTTTCATGCATTTACTGATTTTTTTGAGCTAAATGACCTTGAAATTGAAAAGCACTACAAATGAACTCTGAAAAGGTTGAAAGTTGGCATGGTATCATCATTTCACCCACATAGCATGTGCTAAAAAGTTGAGAGGGTTACGGCAAAAACTGGATGCACTTCGTGTACAAAATAGTCAATCTCTTTCGAAGTATCAGGGTTTCATATGAAAACTCATCTGTTACAAAAGGCATTTCATTTCTTCACATGTAACTGCAGTGATATTCTAGATCAAAGGCATCATCATAGTAGTTTTTAATAGAAAGTCTTCACTTTTTCTTCGCTTGTGTCCTTTGCTTATTGCACCGTAACCATGGATAATCTTCATCGTTTACTGTGCAAATTCCGGCCAGTTGGTGAGTGAAGCTAACTATAGTATTCTCTTCAGTCCAAACATTGGGGTAGATGCCAAGGCAGAAATTTGCTCGGAGCTTAATATTATGAGCAAGGCTCTCTCAGATAAATATTTGGGTCTTCCAGCGATGGTAGGAGTTGATCATTCCGATTGTTTTTTGCATCTGGTTGAAAGAGTGGTTGCTCATCTTAAAGGGTGGAAAGAGAAGATTTTATCTATGGGGGGGGGAAGAAATTTTATTGAAAGCGGTGATTCAATCCATTCCTATTTTTGCCATGGGGGTGTTTAAAATCCCGAAGAAAATTTGCAAAGAGATAACTGATTCCATGGTTGCATTTTGGTGGGGGGTGATGATAATGGTAAACCGATGCATTGGTTTGCATGGTGGCGTATGTGTATCCCGAAGAAGAATGGGGGTATGGGGTTCCGTGATCCCCATGCTTTCAATTTGGCAATGTTAGCAAAACAAGCATGGAGGTTAATCACAAACCCCAATACTTTGTGTGCGAGAGTACTGAAAGCTAAGTACTTTCCCAATGGAGATTTATTGCCAGCAGGTCCAAAAAAGGGTTCCTCCTTTACTTGGTAGAGTATTGTTGTAGGGATACAAACTTTTAAAAGAGGTCATATTTGGAGAGTCGGCACTGGGGAGAACATTAAAATATGGGAGGATCATTGGATCCCCTCAAGTCCATCGAGGAAAGTCATAACACCAAGGAATAATATTGTTCTAAGTAATGTTGATCAACTTATCAACCCTATCACCGGCAGATCGGATGAGGAGTTGAT
Organism: Triticum aestivum; assembly: GCF_018294505.1. Lineage (NCBI taxonomy): Eukaryota > Viridiplantae > Streptophyta > Magnoliopsida > Poales > Poaceae > Triticum > Triticum aestivum. The sequence continues at coordinate 84,342,497 of NC_057813.1, forward strand.
TTTGGATATTTTCAGTCCGGTCGACTCAGTAAGAATCTTGCAAATCCCTGTTATACCTAGTACAGTTGATGATTTTGTAGCTTGGCAGATGACAAGAAATGGAGCTTTCTTAGTTCAGCCTGCGTATTATACTGAATGGAACCATCAATTTAGCGATAAGATATGCAGGCTGGATGATCAGAGTGGATCAAGTCTGAACCCTGTTTGGGAGGTGGTGTGGAAATTGCAAATTCCTAGTAAAGTAAAAAAAAATCTTGTGGCGCGCACTTTATGGTACAATTCCAGGGCTGTCCGTTCTTGCAAATCGCCACATAAAAACCACAAGTCAGTGTCCTATCTATCGGAGGGGTGCGGAAGATATTCAACATCTAATGTTCACTTGCAAACGTGCAAAGGAAGTGTGGAAATCACTCGGTTTATTTGAAATGATAACTTCAACGTTGCGGCTTGATAAGTCAGGCTCTGAAAATCTTGCACAAATTTTGACTGATCCAAGTAATCGGTATCTGGCATTTGGTCAAATTGGTTTGAAGGAAATTATTGCTGTAGGTGCGTGGTACATTTGGTGGCAGAGAAGAGAGGCTGTAAAAGGAGTGAAAGTTGCCCCGGCCATGAATACAACATTTGCAATATAGGCGCTGACCTCAAACTATGCAAAAGCATCACAACATCCAGTAGTTGTTGATGCAAAGTGGACTAGACCTTCAGTGTCTTTTTACAAGTTAAACGTTGATGCTTCCTATTACCCTGATGGGTCAGGTGCAGCCTCGGCAATACTGCGCGATCATTAGGGGCAAGTTGTGGCTGGTTCCTCCTTCGTGTTAAACAACTTGTTGAGCATGGCAACAGCAGAGGCAACAACAGTTCAGAAGGGACTTGATCTTGTTGAATGCCTTGGTTGCAGCAAAGTAATTGTTGAAACTGATTCACTTGAGGTAATCCAAGCATGCACTGGGGTTGTTGAAATATGGACACTGTATACTGCTATTTTAGTGGATATTTTTCAGAAAGCTTTCAGAATTGGTCTGGTATCTTTTAGTCATTGTCCTCGGAATGCAAACAAAGCGGCACACAATTTAGCTAAGTTAACGTATGAATCAAAAGTAGCAATGTACTGGGACGATGATCCCCCTACTATTTTACTTCCAGACTTTATTAACGATGTGACAGTCATGTGATGAAATAAAGTGCGCCGAATGGCATTTCCTCAAAAAAAATCATCGTTTAACAGGGTGCTTGGGTCAACCTTGACTTTGAAGGGAGGAATTTCATGAAACTTTTCATAATCTTCAGACATGTATGTCTTGCCCTCCAATCCCACGATGTCTCTTTTTCCTGAAAGAACTATGTGGCGCTTTGGCTCATTGTATGATGTATTCGCTTCCTTATCTTTTCTTTTTCTTGATTTGGTAGACATGTCCTTCACATAGAAAACCCGCGCCACATCATTGGCTAGGACGAATGGTTCGTCTGTGTACCCAAGATTGTTCATATCCACTGTTTTAATTCTATACTGTGGGTCTACCTGTACCCCGCCTTCTGATAGATTGACCCATTTGCACCGAAACAAAGGGATCTTAAAATCATGTCCATAGTCAAGTTCCCATATGTCCACTATGTAACCATAATATGTGTCCTTTCCCCTCTTAGTTGATGCATCAAAGCGTACACCATTGTTTTGGTTGGTGCTCTTTTGATCTTGGGCGATCGTGTAAAATGTACTTCCATTTATCTTGTACCCTTTGTAAGTCATTACAGTCGAAGATGGTTCCCTGGCCAACGAGTACAGCTCATCAGAAACAGTGTTGTCACCCCTGAGACGTGTTTGCGACCAACTGCCGGAAGTCCTGATGTGTTCACATGTAATCCAGTCGTCACACTGGTCCGGGTGTTTGGAGCGTAGAATGTTCTTGTGTTTATCGACATACGGGGTCACCAAGGTAGAATTCTGTAGAACTGTGTAGTGTTCTTGAGACCAAGAATGCCCGTCCCTACTTATTATTGAGTCCCCTCCTAGCGTGCCTTTCCCACTCAGTCTCCCCTCATACCGTGATTGAGGGAGACCTATCTTCTTAAGGTCAGGAATGAAGTCAACACAAAACCCAATGACATCCTCTGTTTGATGGCCCATGGAGATGCTTCCTTCTGGCCTAGCGCGGTTACGGACATATTTCTTTAGGACTCCCATGAACCTATCAAAGGGGAACATATTGTGTAGAAATACAGGGCCCAGAATGACAATCTCGTCGACTAGATGAACTAGGACATGCGTCATGATATTGAAGAAGGATGGTGGGAACACCAGCTCGAAACTAACAAGACATTGAGCCACATCACTCCTTAACCTTGGTAGGATTTCTGAATCGATCACCTTCTGAGAGATTGCATTGAGGAATGAACATAGCTTCACAACGACTAATCGAACGTTTTCCGGTAGAAGCCCCCTCAATGCAACCGAAAGCAGTTGCGTCATAATCACGTGGCTGTCATGAGACTTTAGGTTCTGGAACTTTTTCTCTGCCATATTTATTATTCCCTTTATATTCGACGAGTAGCCAGACGGGACCTTTATACTAAGCAGACATTCAAAGAAGATTTCCTTCTCTTCTTTGGTAAGAGCGTAGCTGGCAGGACCTTCATACTACTTTGGAGGCATGCCATCTTTTTCGTGCAAATGTTGCAGGTCCTCATGTGCCTCCGGTGTATCTTTTGTCTTCCCATACACGCCCAAGAAGCCTAGCAGGTTCACGCAAAGGTTCTTCATCACGTGCATCATGTCGATTGAAGAGCAGACCTCTAGGTCTTTCCAGTAGGGTAGGTCCCGAAATATAGGTTTCTTCTTCCACATGGGTGTGTGTTCCTCAGCATCATTCAGAACAGATAGTCCGTCGGGACCCTTTCTGAAGATTAATTTTAAATCATTCACCATAGCAAGTACGTGATCACCGGTACACATGGTGGGCTTCTTTCGGTGATCTGCCTCGCCTTTGAAATGCTTGCCTTTCTTTCGACATTGATGGTTGGTCGGAAGAAATCGACGATGCCCCAGGTACAGATTTTTCCTGCATTTGTCCAGGTATATACTTCCGGTGTCATCTAAATAGTGCGTGCATGCGTGGTATCCCTTGTTTGTCTGTCTTGAAAGGTTACTGAGAGCAGGCCAATCATTGATGGTTACAAACAACAACGCATGCAGGTCAAATTCCTCCTGTTTGTGCTCATCCCACACACGTACACCGTTTCCAATCCACAGTTGTAAAAGTTTTTCAACTAATGGCCTTAGATACACATCAATGTCGTTGCTGGGTTGCTTAGGGCCTTGGATGAGAACTGGCATCATAATGAACTTACGCTTCATGCACAGCCAAGGAGGAAGGTTATAGATACATAGAGTCACGGGCCAGGTGCTGTGATTGCTGCTCTGCTCCCCAAAAGGATTAATGCCATCCGCGCTTAAACCAAACCATACGTTCCTTGCGTCACCTGCAAACTCCTCCCAGTACTTTCTCTCGATTTTCCTCCACTGCGACCCGTCAGCGGGTGCTCTCAACTTCACGTGTTTCTACGGTCCTCTCTGTGCCATCGCATTAACTTGGCATGATCTTTGTTTCTGAACAAGAGTTTCAACCATGGTATTATAGGAGCATACCGCATCACCTTGGCAGGAACCCTCTTCCTGGGGTGCTCGCCGTCAACATCACCAGGGTCATCTCGTCTGATCTTATACCGTAATGCACCGCATACCGGGCATGAGTTCAAATACTTGTACGCACCGCGGTAGAGGATGCAGTCATTAAGGCATGCATGTATCTTCTGCACCTCCAATCCTAGAGGGCATATGACCTTATTTGTTGCGTACGTACTGTCGGGCAATTCGTTATCCTTTGGAAGCTTCTTCTTCAATATTTTCAGTAGCTTCTCAAATCCTTTGTCAGGCACACCATTCTCTGCCTTCCACTACAGCAATTCCAGTACTGTACCGAGCTTTATGTTGCCATCTTCGCAATTGGGGTACAACCCTTTTTTCTGATCCTCGAACATGCGATTGAACTTCAGCTTCTCCTTTTCACTTTCGCACTATCTCTTTGCATCAACAATTACCCGACGAAGATCATCATCGGGCACATCATTTGGTTCCTCTTGATCTTCAGCTTCCCCCATTGCAGCATCTTCAGCTTCCTCCATTGCAGCATCACCATATTCATGGGGCACATAGTTGTCATCATCTTCTTCTTCTTCGTTGTCTTCCATCATAACCCCTCTTTCTCCGTGCTTGGTCCAAACATTATAGTGTGGCATGAAACCCTTATAAAGAAGGTGGGTGTGAAGGGTTTTTGAGTCAGAGTAAGACCTCGTATTCCCACATATAGGGCATGGACAACACATAAAAACATTTTGCTTGTTTGCCTCAGCCACTGCGAGAAAATTATTCACTCCCTTAATGTACTTGGAGGTGCGTCTTTACCGTACATCCATTGTCGGTTTATCTCTGCGTACATCATGAATAGATAAGTGGCCAAATTAATAGAAGTTCATCATCACATTAAACCCAAAGTACGTACATAGTTCGCTCTCCACAACATCTAATTAAACCATACATTGAAACTATGTAAAACATTTCAATGCAACAACAAATGCGATCATAACCGCAACCAAGGTAACAATTGATCCAACGGCATAATGATACCAAGCCTCAGTATGAATGGCATATTTTCTAATCTTTCTAATCTTCAAGCGCATTGCATCCATCTTGATCTTGTGATCATCGATGACATCCGCAACATGCAACTCCAATATCATCTTCTCCTCCTCATTTTTTTCAATTTTTCCTTCAAGTAATTGTTTTCTTCTTCAACTAAATTTAACCTCTCGACAATAGGGTCGGTTGGAATTTCCGGTTCACATACCTCCTAGATAAAAAGAAATCTATGTCACGTTGCTCGGCATAATTGTCATAAACACTAAATGAAACTAATAGTTATAAAATAAAATATATATACCACATCTGAATCATAGACAGGACGAGGGCCGACGGAGGCGGATACAAAAACCATCACACTATATAATAACAAACAATAATAAGTAAGAAAACTACACAAGTATCTATCTAAATCATACAAGTAAGAACTTTTTTATTTTAGAAAGAAGATAAGATCAAGAGGCTCACCACGGTGGTGCAGGTGACGAGATCAGCGCGGGCAATCAATGGCGGTGAGGACGGGGACGGGACAGGACGGACCGCCAAACCTAGACAAATCTCGAGAAAAATGGAGCTTGGACAAGGAGCTTCGAGAGGAGAAAGCTTAATTGTGGCTCGGGCATTTCATCGAACACCTCATGTGCATAGGAGGTGCGCTAGAGCACCACAAAGCTCTCCAACGGCCGACCAGAAAAATAGAGCAGTGGAGTGCTCTTCTCGCGAGCGAGGGGGTATAAATAGGTAACACATTGGTCCCGGTTCGTGGCTGGAACCGGGACTAAAGGACACCCTTTTGTCCCGGTTCATGCCACCAACCGGGACCAATGATGGTGGGCCAGGAGCGAGGCACATTGGTCCCGGTTCGTGCCTGGAACCGGGACCAAAAGGGTCAGACGAACCGGGACCAATGCCCCACGATGGCCCGGCCGGCCCACTGGCCTCACGAACCGGGACCTATGCCGCCATGGGTCCCGGTTCTTGACTGAACCGGGACTAATGGGCTGGCCCGGCCTGAACCAAAGACTTTTTTTCTAGGGATTTTTATTTCTGTGCCCCTGGTTCCTTAGCTCTACTCATTCATCCCAACTCTGCTAACTTTTGCTCACTTTTCCCCACTCCCTTGCCCGAAACCCTCAGTACAGGTTATAATGGACGTTGTCGTCGGGTCAATGCCTTTGACTGTTGACTGACAAATGCGGCCGCGTATACGTGGGCGCATGCGAGACCGCGGTCATGGGGTAGCACATGTCCATGGACATGCCCGAAACGTCCCATCATATAAAGAGGGCAACCACCTCCATCACCCCTACCATTTCCCCCAAATCCCCTCCCTGCCGCATCGTCTTCCTCTCCCCCACCGGCGTCATCTCGCTCTCCTCCACTGCCTCCACCGCACCATCTCGCTCTCCCCCACCGTATCCTCTTCCTCACCTTTATCCCCTCCATCTGTAAGATGGCCGACACTCGTGGTGACGCCGGCGCATCGGCCGAAGATGTGGTGGAGCTGCAGGGTCCAGGTGCGGTGACCGTGGATGTCGGCGGCATCCACGGCGGTGCAGGGAAACTCGCAACCGCTGCGGATGTGGCGGGCTCCGCCTCATCACTGCAGAAGGTGAAGGCGTCGAGCGGCGCAGTTAATCCAGATGCCCCCGTTGCGCCGCCTGCCGTGGAGGAGCAGGTATTTGCACTTGCTTAGCTTGTAGAGTTAATTTCTCCCTAGTTGCATTGGTTAGATCGTGATTCATACGGTAGTTCAGATGGTTAGAGTAGTTGGTTTGACGGATGGGCCGGGGTTTTCTGTAGGGTATGGGTTGGGGGACGGGGGGTTTTCGACAAAGGTTTGTTGGAGAAATTCGTTGCAAAAATGCTATGTTGTGAACTATGATTTTAGGTGCTACAATGATTGAGGTTTTTAGATTTGGATAAATTCGTTGCAAAAATGCTAGATGTTGTGAACAGATTTGGTTTTTTAATGCTATGATGCTTATTAGATTTGTTTTTAGTGCTCACAGATTGTTTTTTTTAATGCTACTCAGATTCGTTGCCTTAGATTGGGTCCCTATTAGATTTGTTTTTGAATGCTACTCAGATTGGAGTTTTGAATGTCATATGCCCAAATGGAATCCATTGATTAAGAAGTTATAAATTTGATTCAATGTGTGTAAATTTGTCATATTGGGGTTTTTGATTCATTAGTATATAAATTTGCCCACAATATGTGATTATATTAGCTCTATTCTTCAATGTGTGTGCATGACGAATGATCAATGTGTTATTTGAATGTCATATTGGGGTTTTTGATCAATGTGTGTACAAATCTAATACATTGATATACTAGTGATGGATGTGGTTTTTGAATGCATAGAGCTAAGGGGCACAAAAATAAGAAAACCCCACTTCTAAAATATTTCTGATATTGGGGGTATATTAGCCCTATGATCAATGTGTCATGTGTGCATATCTAAATTTTTAATTGGCTACTAGTGATGTAATTGTATATTCAGGAGGATGATGGTTGGGGGGGGGGAAGAGAAAGTTGGCCGACTACGACCTGTACGAGGAGGCGTTTAGTGACAACTCTGAATATGAGGTAAGCCTATCCCTTGTACATTTAGTTCCTTTAACATGGTGTATATGAATCTATAATGTATTAATGCAATTCATTCATGTGTGCAGTATGATTCTGGAGATGATGTGTACAAGGGAAACGTCGCGTCCTTCACAGCCAAGGAGGTGCAGAAGATCAAGGCCAAGGGAGTTGCTTCCTTCTACAATCGCAAGTTCAAGAAGTGGCACTGCCCCTACTGCAACCACCAAGCCAAAGCCCAAGGATGGCTGCTTTGATCACCTTCTGTCTCATGCAAAGGATGTAGCGATCCACGGGGAGGACTACAAGTTCAGGGGCAGCATGTTGCACTCGCGAAGGCCCTGACTCCAGCGTGAAGTGATGTGACGATGCTGTGATGGTGTGATGATGTGAACTGAATCTTAATCTTTTGGGTACTTCGGGTCCGGTTACTTATGGTAAACTTAATGTGGCAGTTTATGGTGTGAACTTAATCTATGGTGATGCTAGTAACGTATTATTCTATCTATATTTGTCTGTCCTTATATTTTCATGTGGTGTATGGTTAGTTCTGTTTAGATGTTGTGAACTAGAGTTTAGGTGCTGCAATGATCAAACATGTTGTTTAAGTGTTGCTTCAATGATCAGACATGTTGTTTCAGTGTTGCTTCACTGATCACTTTAATGTTGCTTCACTGATCACACATGTTGTTTTAGTGTTGCTTCACTAATCACACATGTTATTGGTCTCATGTTTATTAATCAAATCAAATGCATACTTTTTCCCACCAGCAAATTATCTATGTATGTTTATGTAAATTCAAGAAAATGCAAAAAAATAAAACCTTGGCAAACTATCTATGTTTGTGTAGGAGATCATGTGTGCAAAATTTGAGGTGATTTAGAGGAGGTCACAAAATTTTGAATTTGAGAAATATGCTCCAAATGAGCTCCCAGGCTAGGGTAAACAACCCATTTATAATCAAGTTTTTTTGGACCTACTCTAAATGAGCCAAATATTTTGTATTAACACCTATTCAATCTATATAGTGTAGATTCGAAGTCTCACTATTTTTTGAATTAATCTTCATATTTTTACATTTTCTTTTGAAAAATATGCTTTAATATAAAACTATTAAAAACACGTTTAAAATATGAAAATGTAAAACTAAGTTCAAATCCTTCTTATTCACTTTGAAATAAAGCTTTGGTGATTTTTTTGATTTTTTATATTTTTCAAAAATAGAAGGTAACCCTACCTCATCTCCTTGAACTCTATGAAATCTTGTAGGTGATAGCTCATATGTCTGAAGGCTTTCTCATGAAAATGACCATAGACCAAGTTTATGATTTTTGGTTGGTGACATGTCACATAAAACAACATTGTGCGCAGGTTTCATATTTTTTTGAATTTTTTAAAATTAATGGTGCTCATTTGACCTCAATCGTGCCAGCTAGGGTTTTTTCATGAAAATGACCATAGACCAAGTTTAGTATTTTTCCTCATTAGTGTGTCTTATAAAACAATGAACGGCGAAGGTTTCATATTTTTTCGATTTTTTTTAATTAGTTATGCTTAGTCAAAGCTTTCGTAACCCCTTGACCAGCTCAAAACCCCTCCAAACCCCGCGGGGTTTCGCCTAACCCTAGCTCCCAACGTCAGCCGTCCGATCATACCCTGGCGCCAAGCGACAACCCTCGGATGTGGTCTTCTAGAAGGAATTTGGTGGCCAGGCTGCATGCAGGCTCCGGGTCATTGGATCACAAGAACGGCTCCGCATCGTTGGATCGTGGGGTGATCCACGAGAGGCAATCTTGTTGGTTGTGCTCGGCTGCTCGCCCACCACTGACTCCGCAAAAAAAATGGTGGTGTTGGGCCCAAAAGGAAACCAAGCTCTAGTTGGGCCGTCGAATCATGTCGTTTTTTTGTGAACGTGCTGGCTCTGTTTTTTGTGAACGTGTTGGCTCTGTTTTTTTGCATCATTTGAAATTACACAACAATTGACATTGCATAGAAAATTTAGTTCTTTTTGTTCTATACAAATGTAAAATGACCAAATTTATAAGGGCTGAATTTATTTTTATCATGCAAAATGGCCACAAACTATTAAAAAATGGGTCATTTTGCATCTGTATAATGGCCACAAGCCCTCTATCTCTTTTTATCATGCAAAATGACCAAATTTTTATGGGCCAAATTTATTTTTATCATGCAAAATGGCCACAAGCTCTTCAAAAATTGTCTTTTTTCCATATAATATAGGGTTTGACCACGGATTCCCACGCGTGCAATTAACTTCTTTTTCTTCTGCTTTTCAAACCACCGTTTCCCACGCGTCTACACTCCTGATGTTGCGGTGGGTTTGAAAACAGGCTACTAACTTCACATTTGACCCTGTTATTGCGACGGCCAAATAACACGTAGCACTACGACTATTTAAGCCACCCTCTGTCTCTGCCATCCCTCATCCATCTGCCCTTCTTGCTCTTCGACCCCTTCTTCGTCTTCTGCACATCCCTCAGCCATGCAGTACACCGGACCAACCTACCGCTTCCCACTCATCGTGCCGGAGAGGCTCTACCCTACTGGAGTGTACGTTGATCGCACACTACGTGTCAAGGCTGAGGACCGCAAGGAACTTCACCGAGTTCTTCCTCGCGTTCGGCTACCACCACCTCCCGAGGGGATCTCCAACGATGTTCCACGTCGAGGAGGTCATCCAAAACCGGGTGATGGTTGCTCTCCTTGCCCACTTCACCAACACATTCGACGTCTTCTACCTCCTCGGCCGGGCGTTTTGGTGTGGCTCCGAGTTGATCGCTTTCACCACCCACAACAGGTTTACGGAGTACAACAACATCTTTCCCACCACAACGCGCATGCACACTCTTCCGTACCCCATCGATAACGCCCTGGAGGAGCAGTGAAAAGGGCGCCCGGAGGAGGAATGAGGTGGAGAAGGCGGCGGCTAGGGTTCTAAGCCCTCTATCTTTTTTTAGTCTATGTTATGTTAAGTTGTAATTGAACTATGTTGGAGTTGCTATGGGCTTGTTGGCCCTTTCCTTAAATTCTATTATTAAGTTTTCTATCTATTCTATTATTAAGTTCTTCCTAGTTTGAGCTATGTGATCGTGCTATGGGCTTGTTGGCCCTATCTACATATTGGGACTACATATTTGTTGATTATTTTCTTAGAGAGCTCGCCTTGTTAGTAGGGTTCCCTTGTTAGTAACCACCTAGTGCATGCAAGCAAGCTTTGTTAGTAGGGATGCATGAGTACAACTAAGCAAGGGAGTGGCTCCTTTTTTACACAAGCCACAAATATTTAGCCACCTAGCTAGAAGAGAGGAACCAGCGGCAGTGACCGTCGCTGCATCTGTGGCGGCTGGCGTGCAAGAAAGGTGCTCGGTCAGTGCATCGTGGCAGACGCATCGACGCATGCAGGCTCGGTCGGCGCATCGTGGGATCGTGGCATCGGCGCATGCAGGCTCGATCGACGCATGCAGGCAGGGTTTGCTGGGTGCATGCATAGCAGGCTTCTGTTCTAGCGGCGCGCGCAGACGTTTAATGCAAGGGACGGTCCAACGAAACCACAGCCCAACGGTCGAACACCGACACCACCCAACGCGGCCCCACTTGTCAGGTCGAACGGATGACACAGTCCAGCATGGCCCCACTAGTTAGAGTTAACGGTCAAGCCTTTGACCCGACGACAACGTCCGTTGTGCCCAGTTATGAGGGTTTCTAGCAAGGGAGTAGGGAAAATTGAGCAAAAGTTAATAGCGCAGGGATGAATGAGTAGAGCTAAGGAACCAGGGGCACAGATGTAAAAAATCCCTTTTTTCTACTAGTGAGTGTAGCCATTAGTCACTTTTTTTGAGAGTGTAGCTATTAGTTGTATTTCTGCCCGTTGTAGCTTGTTTATTTTTCCTTTTTGTTACTATGTACTAGAGGTTGAGACTCAGACTAATAATTAATCTCATAATTAAATGTGTGTGTGCATCCTAAGATACAGAGACCAAGAGTTATCCTTCTTGTTTAAAAGAAGATTTTTATATTTCTATATTTTTAATATTATTTATTTCAGAATTTTCGGCGATGCGTTTTCAGTGGGAGGAGACGTTTCTGTCAACGACGAGGCGTCTACGGTGGCTTCATAAATCTCAAGATGATATGTCGGCTCATTCTCTCAGAGGTGCTCATAGGGATAGGATGTGCGTGTGTGCGTTCATAGGGGTGAGTGTATGCGCGTGTATATAAGTGCTTGTGTCTGTACTGATGCTAAAAAAACTTGTACACCCCCTCCCCTCAAGAAACAACTATTCACACACTTTCCCTAATATTCTCTCCTTCCCGATGATGTGGTTTGTACTGTTGAAGATGCTAGCACGCACATCTTCTATGCTAAAATCACCTTACTTCTCCTACAATAAATAAAAGAAGACACAGCAAAAACAAAAGATGGATCATATTTTCCATGTTACAATAACATGTGTATAGCTCAGCGACCAAACTGGCCCATATTAGGCCGAGACGCTGCATTTTAGGTATGAGCGACCGTTGCTCAATGAAATCCGGACAACATGTATCTGTCATTATACAAAATCATATGTCACAACTTTCTTCTTTCACCACCTAAAAAGGAGTTACAAAGCTTTTTCACAAAGTTGGAGATCAGATACACACCCTTTTCTCCAACCCTGCTTAGTGTGCCCTGATGCGTGCAGGTTTTCTAAATGCAGAAACGAACTCTGCACGGTACTCACGCGGGATTGGGGGACTCGCCCGTTCCACCGCCATCTCTATCCCGCCGACGAGACGTGAAGAGCCAAGCAAGTTTTGCACCACGACGCAGCTGCGGACGTGAGCGATTATGTATGCAGTTCTTTATTTTTTTTTGAGAAATATGTATGCAATTATTAGATGTGCATGGCTTTTTGTTCGTGGGGGCACGCCCGCGCTGTCGACCGCTTGCTGGCTCTTTGCATCCAAATGCGGCAAATACGTTAGCTTAGCTAGAACCGCGAGTGGATTATTTGCGTGATACTTACCGCTTGTGCATGTGTCAACCGCTTATTTGCTTGTGAGTTTGCGTCTGCATAACTTGTTAACAAGGGAAATGACCGATCGATCTTCTTGCTGGTCGGGGTGCTTTAGCTAGCTCTTTCGTGTACTAGCTTCGTGGAATCAGTACCGGGGAGTTTGTCGGGTCTGCAAACGGCATGATAGAGCCGTTTGATTGCGGAGATCCTTAGGTTCCTTTCTTCTTCCTCGCAAAGAAAAAAAAAAGTTCCTTTCTTCTTTTCCAGGATCGAAGTAGACTACGACTTCACATTGTATGTTTTTTTACGGGTAATTCAAATTGCGTGTGTGTGTGTTGGGTTGGCTGTGTGCATCCTAATTATGCAGAGGCCGGGTGTGCGCTCATTGTTTTGTATCCTCTTGATGCTTCATTTGAGCCAATAAAATTCACCCTTTGTCGAAAAAAGATAACATCATTTCAATAAGGGTTAATTTCAATTTTTTTACCTCTAAAATTGGCGGTAGTGATTGAAATTACCCATAAAAGGAGAAACGGTCACATTTGTACCCACAATTTGAAGATTCCTTCTGCATTTTGCACTCATTCAAATTTTCCCCAAACGAGTTCTGACTAGGCATTGCCACGTAGGCGGTTTTTCTTTTGGTGTTGATATATTCTGTTCATTTTGTGAGAAAAATGGTTCAGGTAGGCCTGCGCCTGGTCTAGCCCACACCGCACCACACCACACCTAGCCTAGCAATTTAGCATGGTTTGGGCCGGACCGTGCCGCGCCTGACCCTTGTCTGGTCGCCCTCTCTGTCGTCACCCTATCTGGCTGGAACTCAAGTTTCCAAATAGCTGGCCGCCGGCACCGTCGCTATCCAGCTTGCTAATCGCCGTCTTTCTTTCTTCCACCATGTCCTCCTCCAGCTCGATTAGGTCAGCTATGCACGGCCGTTCTGCGGTGGTGCCATTGATCCCTTGCGCTTACTGCGGGAAGGTAGTCAAGTTCTACGCCCCCAACACCGAGGAGCATGATGGTTGGGTGTTTCACAAGTGAAAGAAGCATAGTGCAAGCAATGATGTTCTCGTTGTCATAGGTTTGACCACTTTCTGGCTAGCTGCATTTCTGTAAGTGCATCTAGTGCCACCCCTAGTTGGTTTTGAAGTATTGACGACAAACTTGGTTGAGGGACTAATGTGTTTGTGAAAATTACAGAATAACACAGGTAGTAGTCCCTCATTGATTCGGTTTACCTACCGGACATGACCCCTAAAAATGTGTGAAGACATTGAAGACAATGGTGGTCTGTGAAGCTATTCACCTTGAAGACTATGACATGAGAAGACATCACATGAAGACTATGGAGTGCGAAGACTTAGCTGTTTTGTTGTTTCTTTTCTTCTTTGTTGAGTCATAGGAATCATCGCACTGTTAAATGGAGTCCAAGTGAACAAAGTCAGAATGACTGAAGTGATGCTCAACCAAATCCTATGTCATCAAGCGAAGACAATCAGAGCAAATCTTATCCAGAGTCGGATGAGTCAGCTTTACTTGTAGCCCAAGTCAAGCTGCCATGTGTGTTTGAAATCTGACCGTTGGAACACGTGTCAGTTCCTTAGTGACCCAGGGTCATTTCGGACAAATCAGGTCGGGTTGCCCAGTGGATATAAATAGACCACCACCTACACCATAAATTGGTGGCTGCTCAGAGTTAGTACACGGCTTTTGTCGTTAGAGAGCAACCCACCTCCGAAGCTTTTGAGAGAGAATCCTTGCGAGGACAAAGCCCAAACCACCTAGAGCCCAAAGAGTGGTTGGCATCACAGAAGTCTTTGTGTCCGCGTGATCTGAAGACTTATTTCACTTGAGGACTGTGAATCCTCCAGCCGGTTAGGCGTCGCGTTCTGAGCATCCAAGAGTCATTGTGGATTGCCGGTGAACGAAGTCTATGAAGGTTTGAGAGTCTACCTTGAAGACTTACCAGAGTGATTGGGCGGGGACTGAGAGTCCTTAGCTCAAGGGGAATAAGGTGAAGACGCGGTCTTCTGAGTTAAATCTCAGCCTCCCTAACCAGACGTACAATTGTCACAGCAACTAGAACTGGTCGAACAAACCCCTGTCCTCCTGAAGCTACTAGTTCTATCTCTCACTTCTCTTTACTTACAGTTTGTCTTCGTGAAGTCATTGCCTGCTTGCATTATCTGTTTGACTTCACTATGCGACTACTTTTGCTGATTGGCTTCATACTATCTTCCTTCCTGATCTTTACTACCTAGTTGTTAATAGTCTTCGTGCTTTCACTTTATTGAATACTTGACTATGGCTTGTCTAGTTTAGTCTACCTTCCGCTGCATATGAATAGTGTCATTTCTATTATTTGTCTTCGAAACTCCCATGTTTTGAAGACTTCCATAAAAATCACCTATTCACCCCCCCTCTAGTCGATAACTAGCCCTTTCAATTGGTATCAGAGCAAGGTACTCCCTTGTTCTGTGTGATTCGGTTTAACCACCTGGAGTTTTAGCTATGTCGACTGTAGGGATAATCAAAGTCTCCGCTGTGTGCCCCATCTTCGATGGCACTGAGTATCCCTACTAGAAGAATAGGATGCGCATGCATCTTGAAGCCATTGATGTCGATCTGTGGTATGTCGTCAAGAATGGCGTTCCCAAGACTGGTGAAGGTGTCACCCCTGCTGATGTCAAGAAGTTCATTCAACTGGACTCTACAGCCAAGAACATCATCTGTGGTCATTTGACCAAAGGGCAGTATGGCCGTGTGAGCACTGTGGAAACGTCGAAGCTAGTCTGGGACTGGCTCTCCAAGGTCAATGAAGGCGTCTCAACTCAGCGAGATCAATGGATTAGTACTCTCCGCAACCTCTTCAACCGCTTCAAGAGTCATGACAATGAGAACGTCCAGCTCACATTTGATCGCCTCACTGATATCACAAATGAGCTCCAAGCACTCGGCGCAACTGAGATTACGAAGCATGAAATAGTGAAGACACTACTGAGATCTCTTGACAGCTCATTTGACACCTTAGCCCCGATAATACAAGAACGCCTTGACTTCAAGACACTCGATCCGTCAGACATACTTGAGAGGCTCAACACATATGAGTACCAGCTATCTGAGAAACAAGATATCTATGGCCCCAACTATGGTCGAACTCGCGCTTTGAAGGCAAAGGCTGTCGCTTCCTCATCTGAAGAAGAATCTGACTGCAGTTCTGGTGATCCTGAAGACATTGGAAAGGAGCTTGCTATGCTTGTGAAGAAGTTCCAGAAATTCACTAAGAAGAAAAGCTTCAGAAAGTCTTCATGATCCAGTTCAAGGAATGATGAAGTTTCCACCCATGACAGCAAGAAAAGAACCTGTCACAAGTGCAAGAAACCTGTCCACTACATCTCTGAGCGTTCACAGTGGGACAATGAGAAGAAGAAAGAAGAAGAGCAAAGAATATGATTCTGATGACAAGAAGAAGAAGAAAACCTCAAAGTTTTCTTCCAAATCTTCTTCCAAGTCTTCATCACACAAGAAGAGCTCATCAGGCGAGGCACGTGCTTTTGTTGGCAAGGAGATGGATTCAGAGGAGGAGTCTGGTTCTGAGGAGGCGGTGGTGGAGTCTGAGGAGGAGTCCGACTCTGGTGTCGCAAGTCTAGCTTTAGCTACAGTTTACGTCGCCAAGTCCATCTTTAACACTGAAGACAATGGCTCTGTCACCAACGCTGATGACGAGAACGACTCGGCTCCCACCTACTGCTTCATGGCACATGGTGCCAAGGTAAACTCACGCGATGCTTACTTTCAAACATCAAGTGAAGATGACTCTGGTGGTGAATCCAAACCTAGCTACAAAAAACTTGCTAAAATTGCAACTGAACAACAGAAAGCTATGGAACATATTCAAAAATTGTTAGACAAAAGCGATGACCTGTTGGACGCGGAAATGACTAAGACTCGGTCCTTAATTGAAGACATAAAAAATCTTCATGTTAAGTACCAGGAACTTGAAGGTCGACATGAAACGCTCTCAACCTCTCATCAAAAGCTCTCCTATGATTATCTTCAAAGGAAGCAGGAACTCAAGAAATTGAGATCGGATCATGAAGATCTTCAAAAGGAAAACGAGTCACTCCGCGCTCAACAGATCGGTCCCGCTCAGGAAGGATTTGAACCACCATGTCTAAAATGCATTGAGCATGATAACGCTGCCTCTGTTGCTGAATGTTCTACTGCTACTACTGTTGAGATATCTTCAACTACTGATATGGTAACTAACCCCTCTGTTGAGGATACCACTACTATTGCTGATGAGAATGCCAGGTTGAAGACACTGCTTGAGACAAGGATGTAAAAAAGTCTCAAAGGGCATCGAACATTATGTGATGTCCTCAAAAAGTAGATTCTGAACCGAAACCCTAGAAAAGAGGGTGTTGAGTTCGAGAGAAAAATGAATGTTGATGGGTCGTACTGGAAGCCTGAGGAGTACCCCAAAACCACCTGGGTTGCTGCAAAGGAACCTTTAGTAGATCCATTCACCTTATCTGGCTTCACTTGTGCTAACCCTATTATCATTGATGAATCTTTTGATGCAAACTATAAATTGTTTAAGAATCAGAATGACAAAGTGTTTGCCATGTATATTGGTACTAACTGCAGGAATGGGCCACCTATGAAGAAGATATGGGTACCCAAAAGTTGTCTTGAGAATCTTCCTGTGAATATCATCATGACACCACCTGTGAAGAAAACAAACCCCATACCAAAGGCTTCATATGGTCCAAAAGCTTCATATAGACCAAGGACTCATCTGAGTCACCCTAACGCCAATGTTTTGCAGGGAAATCATACTCGGACCCATGAATATGAGCGTGTTTCATCAAACCGCTATGTTCATAGAACTAAGAACTTTTCTGCTTATTCATATGAGTATTATTCACCCCCTGCAAGGCTATTTACTAGGGCTCTGAAGCCGAAGTTCTCAGATGCTGCACTTAGACTCATTGCTTCTAAGCCACCCCTGAAAATGTGGGTGGTTAAGAAAACCTAACTCTCTTTTGCAGGAAAAGGTCTCTAGCTGGAATCAAAGGCATCCAAAGCTAATGCTGGAGACCTTAAAAATCTAGTAGGGCGCAAGATAAAATGCCCAAATGGTCTTACTATGTATTTCGCTCCGGATTTCCTTGACACTCATCCAATCTATCATAACCAAGACCTGGACTTCTATGTTCCACTTGTTCGTCAAATGTTTCTGCTTCACAGCTCGCTTGGTGAAGCCTATCCACCTACTGCTTCATAGCACGTGGTGCCAAGGCTACGACACCTCGGGCTTCAGAATGGATTATGGACAGTGGATGCACTAATCACATGACTGGCGATCGAAGTCTTCTGATGGATTCAACACTACGTCCATCAGACAAGAGTAACATCACATTTGCTGACACTGGTAAAAGCAAGGTATTGGGTCTAGGTAGAGTTGCAATATCAAGGGATCAACACACGAATAAAGTGATGCTTGTTGAATCCCTTGGTTTCAACTTAATGTCTGTCTCAATGCTTTGTGACTTAAACATGATTGTGCTATTTGGAAAATATCGCTGCCTTGTACTGATGGAATCTGACAAGTCTCTAGTCTTTGAAGGGTATTGAAAAGATGATCCGTACATGGTAGATTTCTCAGCAGGACCGCAGATGGCCATATGTCTTCTAGCAAAAGCTTCAGAATGCTGGCTTTGGCATCGAAGGCTAGGGCATGCTGGCATGAGGAACTTGCACACTCTCGCGAAGGAGAAGCATGTCGTGGGCATCGAAGGCATCAAGTTCAAGAAGGATCATCTATGTGGTGCCTGCGAGGCTGTAAAGATGACCAGGGCCAAGCATCCCTCGAAGACAATCATGACTACATCTCAACCTTTCGAGCTGCTACACATTGGCTTATTTGGTCCCACTCACTACTCTACTCTCAATGCTACTGCTTGCCTCTATGGCTTTGTCATTGTTGATGATTACTCTAGATACATTTGGGTGCATATAATCCTCTACAAGACTGAAGTGCAGGATGTCTTCAGACGCTTTGCCAATCGTGCCATGACAAACTATGGCGTAAAGATCAAGCATATCAGAAGCGACAACAGCACTGAGTTCAAGAACACCGGCCTCGACCTTTACTTGGATACCATGGGTATCACTCATGAGTTCTCTGCTCCTTACACACCTCAGCAGAATGGCATCACGGATCGCAAGAACAGAACCCTTATTGAGATGGCCCAAATGATGCTTGATGAGTACAAGACTCCACGGAAGTTCTGGCTTGAAGCCATTGACACTGCATGCCACGTCATCAACCGTGTTTATCTTCACAAGCTTCTGAAGAAAACCTCCTATGAGCTCCTAACTGGTAAGAAGCCAAACGTAAGTTACCTCAGAGTATTTGGTGCAAAGTGCTGGATCAAGGATCCACATCACACTTCAAAATTTGCACCGAAAGCACATGAAGGTTTTATGCTTGGTTACAGAAAGGATCCGCACTCCTACAGAGTCTTCAACCTCTTTCACTATAAAGTGGTTGAAACTGTGGATGTGCGGTTCGATGAGACTAACGAATAGCAAAGAGAGCACCTGCCAAATGTGCTAGATGAATTACCCCCTAGTGAGTCAATCAAGCAAATGGGAATTGGAGAGATCATACCATCTGAGAATCAGACTGAAGAAGAACTGATCGTTTCTGCATCTACTCAACCTAAAGACAATACCCCAAATGATGACATTGATCAGAATGAGCAAAATCTTTGTCCTGTTCATCCTCGTGTTGCAAATGAAGTTCAGATTGAGAAGATAATTGACAGCATCAATGCACCTGGTCCACTCACTCGTTCAAGGGCAACGCAAAGAGCAACTCAGCTAACAAACTTCTATGGACATTTTGCATTCGTCTCAATCTCTGAACCCAAGAAAGTGGTTGAAGCCTTCATGGAATCTGAATGGATTCAAGCCATGCAAGAAGAGCTTCAACAGTTCAAGCTGAACAATGTGTGGGAACTGGTCAAGCGTCCTGATCCTCGTAAGCAGAACATTATTGGCACAAAATGGATATATCACAACAAGGAAGATGAGCATGGTCAAGTTGTCAAAAACAAGGCTCGTCTTGTTGCACAAGGATACACTCAACTAGAAGGGATTGACTTCGATGAAACATTTGCTCCGGTGGCTAGGATTGAAGCCATTCGCATACTTCTAACCTACGCAAATCATCATAACATCCTTCTATATCAAACGGACGTGAAGAGTGCCTTTCTCAATGGAAAGATTGAAGAAGAAGTATATGTTGCACAACCTCCTGGCTTTGAAGATCCAAAACATCCTGATATGGTATACAAGCTCAACAAGGCTCTTTATGGACTCAAACAAGCCACTCGTTCTTGGTATGACACGCTCAAAGACTTCCTGAAGAGCAAAGGCTTCAAACCTGGTTCACTAGATCCTACACTCTTCACGAAGACATATGATGGTGAACTGTTTGTATGCCAAATTTATGTGGATGACATTATCTTCGGCTGCACCAACAAGAAATACAGTGATGAGTTTGGTCACATGATGCAAGAGCAATATCAGATGTCCATGATGGGCGAGCTGAAGTTCTTTCTGGGTCTCCAAATCCTTTAGCAACGCAACGACATCTTCATCTCTCAAAAAAAATATCTCAAAGATTGCCTGAAGAAGTTTGGAATGCAAGACTGCAAAGGATACACGACGCCAATGCCAACCAAAAGTCATCTGGGTCCCGACGCCAATGGTAAAGAGTTCGTCAAAAGGTATATCGCTCCATGATTGGTTCTTTGCTTTATTTATGTGCATCTAGGCCAGATATAATGCTTAGTGTTTGCATGTGTGCCCGATTCCAAGCGGCACCAAAGGAATCGCATCACTTAGCTGTGAAGCAAATTCTTTGATATTTGGCTTACACCCCAACACTAGGATTATGGTATCCAAAGGGCTCAGAGTTTGATCTAGTTGGATTCTCAGATGCTGATTATGCTGGTGACAAGGTTGATCGCAAGTACACATTAGGCACATGTCACTTTTTGGGATGATCAGTTGTCTGTTGGTGTTCAAAGAAGCAGAACTGTGTATCTCTCTCCACTGCTGAATCCAAATACATTGCTGCTGGATCTTGCTGTGCTCAGCTTCTCTGGATGAAGCAAACTCTCAAGGACTATGGTATTTACCTGAAGAATGTGCCTCTCTATTGCGATAATGAGAGTGCCATTAAGATTGCCAACAACCCAGTTCATCACTCGAAGACAAAGCACATTGAGATTCGTCATCACTTTCTCAGAGATCATGTCATGAAGGAAGATATTGATATCATTCACATCAACACTGAAGAGCAATTGGCTGATATCTTCACAAAGCCCTTGGATGAGAAAAGGTTTTGCAAGTTGCGGGGTGAGCTAAATATCTTGGAATCCTCAAATGTCCTGTGAATTGGACACACATCCTAACACTTATGCATTTTGATGACTTAGATGTGCAACACACGACGTATATCTTCAATCAATGAAGACATACACTCTAAGTGTGAATATATTAATGCGGAACTTGACTTTGGAGCGCCACGATAATTGTGCGTCGTGTCTGGGTCTAATACTTCCTATACGGTGGGTAACGCCACCACCAAACTTTTGTTTGAAGTGTTTCCCTTGGCGTTATGATTGCAAAGTCTTCATACTTGATTTGTATTCAGCCTTGACATTGTGTTCATATTTGATTTATCTTCAATTGGTCGTATACTAGTTACATTCGCACTTGTGTTCTGTCCTCTACAACATTCACTTATAGCTATGGTTTCATGCTGAATCTTTTGATCTAAGTGAATGTGATCGGACCCTAACCTATCTATGCTTCTACCTCAACTCTATATGTCCAAATCATATGCATTCTATTTAAAACTTTCAATTGTCTTCACTAGGACCTTGCCAACTGAAGTCAATCTGACAAACATTTATATCTGCTTTTAATGTTATATCTTTATTGCCTGAAATCCGAAGAATTCGGAACGACCACCTCGACAATCCAGGCGTGCGTGGGAACATGGAACAACTTCCAAGGTGTTGCATGCTTGCCACGTGTCCTTCAGATGTGAACCGTCAGGGGCACCTGTGTAATTGCGCTGTGTTGTCCCTTTCCTTATAAATACCCATCCCATCACGGTCAAAAATCCTTCTTCCACCTCGCCACCTCTCGCAAACCCTAGCGCCACCGCTAGCTCTCGTCGACACCGGCGACGAAGGGCTTAGCTGCCGCGACCTCACCGACGCCGTCCTCACGCCGGCCGCGGACCTCGTCTTCTCCGCCGCCACCGTAGGTGTCTTCCATCACCAAGTTAGGGCACGGGAGATCGAACTGCTCGGCCTCCAACTTCGCTTCGTCTAGCAGTTCCTCGTGTGGTAATTAAAACTCACTTTTTATCGTCTCTTTGATCTGATAGATTCATCTTTCTTTACCAAAAGTGGTTTCTATACTTAAAAATTGAATCTGTCCAGTTCCACATCTCATGTTATGCCTAGTCTGTTCACTTATGCTTCTCTACAAGTCTGATTCCTCACTTGTACCTATTCTTGGATTCGTACAAATCTAGAACTGACTCACAACAAATAAGTGAATGTCTTCGCGTTATGAGGTCAATGTCTTCAAACTGATTTATCTTCAAAATCTTCTGAGAATGCATATGACCTCTTCCCCTTCCCTTGCACCTCTAATGTTGTCACAGGTACATGTCCGTGGGAGAATCCCTTGGTTCTCATAGTTTGTATTCATTTGCAGAATTCTTACAGAGTCACATAAATTCCCCTGAAGTCAGTTCTTGTCTGACCAGCTGTAGGAAGCCTTTGCAAGTTCTGAAGCCTTTCAGGTTAAGCTTCATGGCTACTGAAAAATCAGCTAGAAAAGGTGGCAGATAGCATCATGGGAATACCTCCAAGGATTTGCCACTAGATCTGCATGAGTTGTACAAGACTGACCCTGAAGAAACCTATGGGGAACGCAAAAATCGAATCCAATGGATTCGAAGATACTAGGCTGAAGAATGGTTCAAATACAGATTTGTCACGGCTGAGTATGCCGAGAAGAATGCTATCAAACAGCCCTGGGGAGATATTGTGTACAAAAATCTTCAACCCCAGTCCCGTTCTGAAGCCATTCAACGAGAATTCTATCCTTGTATGGTACGCAGCCCAGAACCAGAGAATGCCGACCCCTCTTCTCTGCTATGGTGTCGTGATGACAATCTGTTCAAACACAACTTCCAGTTTGCTAAAGATTCTGTCGTGAAGAACAAGAAGGCATTTGGACTTGACTTCAATCCTGGTCCTTCTGCTCCTCGGGAAGATGGCACCCGTGTAGCCAATGAAAATAGGATCGGCCCCTTCTACAACTTCGAAGGCCTCCTCTCACACATTGTCGTTCAAGGTGCAAATGTGGATCACTCTGCTGATGATGCAGATTCTAATGAAGCTCCAGCTCCTCCTAAGCCGCAGAAGCAAAAGAAATCTAAGGTTTCAAAACCTACTGCTGCACCAAAGGCTTCACGAGTGAAGCCACTAGCAATTGCTCCTCCTGCACCAAGTTACTCTGAAGATCAATCTCGGGTCTCCAAACGGAAAGAGAAGCCTCAAAAGAAAACTGTTCAGAGGTCCAGTCAAGCACTGACACCGGCTGACGTTCTAAGGAACGAATCTGAAGCCATTGATCTGTTGTCAGATGATGAGTTTGGTGATGATGCTCTTGAGGAGCTGATAAAGAGCAAGCAAGAGGCGGAGATCTTTAATGATCTGCCCCTATTTGATGTGAACATCCTGGACAACTTTATTGATGAGTGGTTCGACAACCCTGATCTCAGTTTTGATGATCTTCAACTCCCAATTGGCATCAGCTTCGCCTTCCAAGGCGCCATTGCTCCTGAGCTGGCCCTGGCTCAGAAGATTGTCGAACTAAAAAACAAAATTGACTATGAGAAAGAACAGTTCAAGAAGCACATGGCCAAGCTTAGTGTGGCTGATGTTTAGAAATTCAAGCTAATGTTGAATGACCTCAAGGAGACATTTCGCAAGAAACGTGAAGAAGCCAAAGGCTCTCGAGAACGGATGAAGAACCTCGCTACCAAGTGTGTTCAAGCTTACAATGAAGCTGAAAAGCGCAAGGCACTTGGGCGTCCAGGCATTGACCCCAAGATGGCTGCAAAGAAGAAGAAGTCTACTGTGACCCCATCTGAAGCATCACGGTGGGAAGAACCTCGCATTGTCTTCCCTGCCAGCATGACAGGCTCGAAGCCTAAGGTCCCCACAGTGGCTTCAGAACAAAAGAAAACCAAGGCAACTAAAGCCTACGCCAGAAAGCGCAAGTTCAAGAACACCACCGATGACACTCCCTTGCCCAAGAAGAGAAAGATCAAGAAGAAAGATTGGGCTTCTCTAAAAGAGCCCCTCATTGTCGAGCCCCTGTCCTATGCTCATCCTGCATCCGAAAACCAAGAGCGTCAACTGATAGTTCATGAGTCTGCTTCCACAGAGGCTCCTGAAGCTCAAGAAGTTCCAGTCGTCGACCCCATCATGACTGAAGAACATTGGTCCCCAAGACAATATAGTTGATGATGAAGTCCTTCCTCAGATCGAGCGCCAAATGGTATCATCGCCTATTCTCACGAACAACAAACTCATCAGTATTGGTCGTCCTTTGACGCCAATCTCACAGGATGCCTCATGGGCTGATCGCCCCCAATCAGCAACCCCAAGTCAAGACTCACCAAGTACACCCCATCCTCCACCAGCACAAGTAACAAGCCCAATAGTGAATGACGACAATTACATGGATACTACACCCTCACCAAAGGCGTCGCCCATGTTTAAATGGCTTCGCAAAGGCCTAAGTCCATCAGTCTCCATGAAAAGCATCACAGAAGAAGACTCAAACCAATCCAGCTCAGTGGCACGTCAAGTGTTCCCTGAAGATAATCCTTCTGTGACGGTTCCCGTGTCAGAAGCTAATGCTACTGAAGAGATTTCGGCTGCATCAACCGATGATAGACAAGAAGAAGAACGTGCTGCTACACCCCCTACCAACCAAGAAGAAGTTGTTATCGAGGAGAACGTGTCTGTGCCTGACCCTCCAGCTAGTCAAGTGGAGGTTGAAAATCCTGAGGCGCCCACCAACAACACTACTGGCGCCAATGACGTTGTCATGACTGAGGATAATGTGGCACCTACAGTCAACACTGTGCATGAAGCCAATGATGCACCTACCACCAATGTGCAGCCTGACGCCATTGCAAATGCCTCTGCTCCTATACTGTCACCAAGGCCACACACTATTGAGCAAGCATTCTATCAAGGCGAGCTGGTCCCTGTCAGATGGCCTATTCTGGTTCCTCCGCCTGCTCCCGGCCCTTAGTTTGATTATCATGTGGAGCACAGGCCTCAGGTTCAGAAGCCAAAGCCAAGGTTGCCACGGTTCCCGGGTACTGCATCTGCACCAGGATCATTAAATGTCAATGGCTTCATTTCACACAACACTTTCTTTGATAGTGCCAAGAACCCATATTCCAAGCCAAGAATATCATCTGATCGGTTCTGGAGTTATCAGCAACGCAGCTACTACTCATGTGTCCTATACAACCAAGGGCGCATATTTCCTCATATGCGTCTGGATTCCGAAGCCATTGCTGGCCTGCCCTGCTTAGAAGAAGCACTTGCCTGTTTCAGATGCTCAGGATTTCTTCATTCGTCAATTCGTTGCATCTGGCTCAGACATCTTTGGACTGAAATTCTATGCTCCATGGGTTATGCGTCTAATCAAGCTTCACTCCACTGTTAACTATCAGCCCTCTGCACGCAACCATCTTATATTCCTGCCAGAGGTTGATATGTCAGTCGAAGCCATATTCCCAGAGCCTGCTAAGGAGGCAATATATCTTCATAATGCCGATCATCAAAGTTTCTCTCAGCATGTTGAAGGCATTCAAGCTGCTGCTCATGTTTATCCGCTTGCTGGAAATACCCGTCGTGCTCGTACTGAAGCCACAGAAAGCACTATTGCTCAAAGGCCCCAAAAGCGATCTCGTGTGCTTAATGATCGAGAGCTTCTCGTGGCCTTGCATCAAAAACAAGACAAGCATCATTAGTGGCTAAAGCGTCGGATGCAAAGCCTCTTGGTGGATGTCAATCTCATTCGCAACCTTGCCACGAAGAATGCCTTTGTCACTCATGAAACCAGTCAGAGGGCATGGAAGAGTTTGACATTGCTCAGTGCCGAAGCTGATCTTCAAGACGATGGCTTCACAGAGAGATTCAAGTTCAACACCACTCCACCCAGGAATGTTGTCTTGCGTCGAACTCCGTCCCTTGAAGATTCAGAGTACTCCTCCTCTGCAACAACTGTAAATGCCAGAGTTCTTGATGACGTCGATGATGCTACTTCACCACCTCCAACTTCTGCGTGCGTTGACACTGCACCAAGTTCGTCTGCACCACCAAACCTCGACAACGACCCTGCTAGCTCACCTACTCCTCATGGGAACGAGTAGAGACTATGTCTTCAAACCTTTTTGGTCCTTACTGACAAAAGGGGGAGAAGCATATGTTGATAGTCTTCAAGCGGGTCCTTAAGGGTGGTTGCTATATTTTTGCCAAGTGTTTACAACTCTCGCTTTTGATACATTTGGTTCTTTGGGTTGTAACACTTAAACTCGATGGTCGTCTGCTACTTTTTCTGCTCTTCTGTGATGCAATGATAAATCGCGCATGAAGCCATTCCGCAGATGTCCATTTCTCATTATGCATGTCATTATTCCTATATATCTGCTCATGCATGATGTATTGTCTTCATATGGTGAAGAGGATCTCCACAAGTACAACCTGCCATGTGCATTTGCATTCCAACGCAAAACATCTATATGCACATCTTCAGGGGGAGCATGTTTACCATCTATGAAGACAATATCTTAATCCTTTACAATTTCACATACTTTTATCCCCGTTGAAAACTTCAACTAGTTTGTCATCAATCACCAAAAAGGAGGAGATTGTAAGTGCATCTAGTGCCACCCCTAGTTGGTTTTGGAGTATTGATAACAAACCTGGTTGAGGGACTAATGTGTTTGTGAGAATTGCAGAATAACACAGGTAGTAGTCCCTCATTAATTCGGTTTACCTACCGGACATGACCCCTAAAAATGTGTGAAGACATTGAAGACAATGGTGGTCTGTGAAGCTATTCACCTTGAAGACTATGACATGAGAAGACATCGCATGAAGACTATGGAGGGCGAAGACTTGGTTGTTTTGTTGTTTATTTTCTTCTTTGTTGAGTCATAGGAACCACCGCACTGTTAAGTGGAGTCCAAGTGAACAAAGTCAGAGTGACTGAAGTGATGCTCAACCAAATCCTATGTCATCAAGCAAAGACAACCAGAGCAAATCTTATCCAGAGTCGGATGAGTCAGCTTTACTTGTAGCCCAAGTCAAGCTGCCGTGTGTGTTTGAAATCTGACCGTTGGAACACGTGTCAGTTCCTTAGTGACCCAGCGTCATTTCAGAAAAATCAGGTCGGGTTGCCCAGTGGCTATAAATAGCCCACCCCCTACACCATAAATTGGTGGCTGCTCAGAGTTAGTACACGGCTTTTGTCGTTAGAGAGCAACCCACCTCTGAAGCTTTTGAGAGAGAATCCTTGCGAGGACAAAGCCCAAACCACCCAGAGCCCAAAGAGTGTTTGGCATCACTGAAGTCTTTCTGTCCGCGTGATCTAAAGACTTATTTCACTTGAGGATTGTGAATCCTCCAGCCGGTTAGGCGTCACGTTCTGAGCATCCAAGAGTCATTGTGGATTGCGAGTGAACGAAGTCTGTGAAGGTTTGGGAGTCTACCTTGAAGACTTACCAGAGTGATTGGGCGGGGACTGAGAGTCCTTAGCTCAAGGGGAATAAGTTGAAGACGCGGTCTTCTGAGTTAAATCTCAGCCTCCATAACCAGACGTACAATTTTCACAGCAACTGGAACTGGTTGAACAAACCCATGTCCTCCTGAAGCTACTGGTTCTATCTCTCACTTCTCTTTACTTACAGTTTGTCTTCGTGAAGTCATTGCCTGCTTGCATTATCTGTTTGACTTCACTTTGTGACTACTTGTCCTGATTGGCTTCATACTATCTTCCTTCCTGATCCTTACTACCTGGCTGCTAATAGCCTTCGTGCTTTCACTTTATTGAATACTTGACTATGGCTTGTCTAGTGTAGTCTACCTTCCGCTGCATACGAATAGTGTCGTTTCTATTGTTTGTCTTCAAAACTCCCATATTTTGAAGACTTTCATAAAAATTGCGTATTCACCCCCCCTCTCGTCGATAACTAGCCTTTCAATCTCTAAATTTTTATCTCTGAATTTCATAGATGAAGTGTGATTCCTAGTGCTTGATGCTAGAGTATGTTCAACATCTGGTTAGTACATGGTACTTGGTGATGCTGCCATTAATGTTGTTGGGTAACTCTGCAGTAGAAAAAAATTCGTACTATGTACACGCCTAGGACGACAGCTCCCTGAAGATGAAATAAGATTCTCCCTGCCTAGCCCCCGGCCCTACAGCGCGTCTAGCGTCCTTGGAGGGCGCATAGAGGTGTCTCTAGCGGATCTTGCATGATTCATTGACGTTTGTCTTTTATGGATATACTTGGATCTGTTCTTCGTTCATCTGTGTTCATTTTTTTTGCGAACGCGTTCATCTATGTTCATGTGCCTACAAGTTGGATACTTTCGATCTACGCCTCTCTTCACTGACGTCTGTGGTTATTCTAGTATGCTGGTCCTGTGGGGACTTAGCATGATGACATCCCGATTGTCTACTCCAACAAGGTTTGCGCGTCTTGGTAAGGAAGAGAGATGACAGTGGTGTGCCTTCAGCATGCTCCAATGCCTATAGTTGTCGCTAGGTGGTCTGCGGAGTTGGATGTAATTTTTGTTATTTTTGGTGTGTTGTACTGCCATGACTGTTGATGAATAGAGTGAAAGCTTTCCTGAAAAAGAGGAGTCACAACTAGTGATAATAAGTAAAATTACCTCAATAGACGAAAAGTAAAAAAATATTTGTTCACCCATGTACGTCAACGTTAAACTTCTGAAACAAGGCTTGGAAAGTCCTCGTACTTATCTTCAAAGCTCTAACTTATTAACCGAGATTTTTTTAAGGGAAACGGTTGAAATCGAGCGGCTAAATAAACGCCAGCGTCGACCACCTCCTTTGGTTGCCACATGGCCACCACCCACGCGGGCCCCACCCACACGTCCACCTTATTGCGCTAATAATAAGCGTCACTCACAACAACTCTGCTTCTAGTCCCAATCTC
Organism: Triticum aestivum; assembly: GCF_018294505.1. Lineage (NCBI taxonomy): Eukaryota > Viridiplantae > Streptophyta > Magnoliopsida > Poales > Poaceae > Triticum > Triticum aestivum. The sequence goes on from NC_057813.1 coordinate 84,371,186, forward strand.
CCTCCAGATATCTCCGCCACACCTCCTCAGCATCTCTCCTCCGTGTGCAACTGCAATCTCCCAACACCGGCGCTTCCTTTGTTGCCTCCTTGGCTCGCTCCTCTATGTGCAACCACACTTCTCGGGACGGAGTGCGGCATCACGCTGCTGCAAGCCAACGGCCGACACCACTTCGATCAAGGCGAGGGTTCCACGGGTGATGTAAGGGAGGAGAAATGGGGGGGGGGGGGGGGCTACCCCGCTGGGTTGCGGTCGGGCAATCCCTCGGGGGTGAAGCATCGGTCAATGGACCACCGGATGGCGATGGCCACGACAGGGGCTATGTTTCTAAAACATGCATGGTGTTGTAATGGTCTGCAACAGTGGCTATGCTTTTAAAACATGCATGATGTTGTAATGGTCTGCAACGGTGGTTATGTTTCTAAAACCTCTGTGATGTTGCAATTGTCTGCAATGGGCTATGTGTTTGAAACACGTGTGGTGTTACGATGGTGACCGCGATGTGCTTCTGCACATGGGTCTTGTTTTGAGAAGAAAAAACGGTTTAGGAAAAATTGTGACACGGCTTCTGTTGCATAGGGTCGAGCGCAATAGGAAAAAATGGTTTAGGAAAAATAATCTAACCTCCTCACCTCTTCGGATTTCCTCAATTTTATGTGTATGGACTATGGAGTAATCAGAAATTACAAAGTTTGACTAAAAATGTGGAAAATGGCAGACTGGTAAATAACATTACATCAATAAAAGAACTATAAATAACATCATTAAATTTGTTAAAATTTTGTTTTAAACTTATAAGTTATAATTGAACTTGAACGTTCTGTGGTTTTCTTTTTTTAATTAACATGCACGTGGCAGTCAAAGAAACATACATTATCAAAAGACTAAGCCAGCATGTTTATTGTGATTCTTCGTATGAATACTAGTCTGCCCTGATTCAAAAGATGAAAATTTTAATTTAACACGCAGGCGACTGTCAAAGATACACCAGAGACAGACCACGTCAATGTGTCGAACGGGCCGAGTAGTGGGAATGGATCCCATGTATCCTGATTATCCATTCTTAATGGAAAAAAAGATCCATATAAGCCACCTGCGGACCAGTTCCGGAAGACAACGCAGGATCCTGGAAGCTTCCTCGCTGGATTCAACCGGATCCACGAGGTCAAGCCGTCCAGATCCATCAACACCAAAACGGTGGCAACCTAATCCGTCAAAGGCCGGGTGTCGTCGCCCGCTGGTTTCGGTCTTCGGACCTGCCTGCGCCCGCGCCGCCGTCCCACGGCAGCAGCCGGCCGCTCTGACGCAACGGCTGCTGCGCCTCCGCTCCCGGACGCACTCACCGCTCCCGTCACGGACCGGCCCGACCACACCATGTTCGTGCTCGTTTCGTTGGACTGGATCTGGATGGTCAGCGATCGGTCGATCGGGCGATCGGAGTCGCCGCCGGGTGCGGGCACCTTTCGTGCGTTGCTTTCTGGCTCGGATGGCGCGGGTCGTTCGTTGGGCGTGCGTTAACGGCTTGGGGAAGGGGGCACGGTGTCACGCACGCGCGGGCGCAAACTGAAAAACCGCTTTCTGAAGGGACCCGTACGCCTGGTCACGTGAGGGCTCCGAGCTCCGGGTTCTGTCCAACGGCTTTCGGTTAACCAAGCAAGCTTCGTGCTCTGCACGGCTTCTTCCGCAAAAGTTTTTCTTGCGTGTGCGATTTTTCGCTTCTTGTTCAAGCTGTTGCCTACGTTATGTCATGTGAACGAGAAAAATAATGTTAATGCCTCAAAAAAAAAAAGAGAAAAATAATGTTAACAGATAAAGCAAGCCAACCTGTTGGTTTATGGGAAGTGCCAAAAGAAAAGATGGTCCATGTGTACCTAGTAGATATAAATTGTTTCACTTGTTAACCCTTTGGTAGTTCCTCTAAGGCTGGCCATAGTGGGAGTAACATAAATAGTATCATGCACTTGGGCCTCGCAAACGTGCTTATATGGCAAGCAATTAAAAAAGATAGAGATGATTATAGTAACATAGGTAGGTACCGTAACATAATAAATGTGATGCTACTATGTGTCATGCATGACAATAAATGAGATCATCTATGATACTATGCACTATAGAGGTTACTAGTCTAAGTTACTCCCCACTATGACCAGTCTAAATATTTAGATCAAATATCTGAGTATCCCAAGCTTGCCTATGGAATAGGATATGGCATTATCCGTCCGAATCAGATCAGATTATTCAAATGTCAAAATGTCTTACCATATCCTATAAGACCAAATTCCAAAATGGTTTAAATTTTATCATAACCACTTCCACACTTATTTTTTCTGCTGCAATTTAGGATAAGCTACTGATGTGCATTCTAGCAACTGATATTAGCAAAAGGGGTAGAATGGAAGATAGTCTATGTGTAGTAGGACAATCCTTTCAGTTGCGAACCCTTGGCAATTCTTCTATTTTTTTTGTTCAAACATATGATTATCCCGAGCTTGTCTATGGAATATGATGTGGTATGAGCATTATCCGTCTAAATCATATTCGATAATATTTGGATGTCAAAAATCTCTTAACATATCCTATAAAACCAGGTTCAGAAACGGGTTGGGTCGAAAATTTTCCTAACCACTTGCACCCTTATTTTTCTACAACAATTTAGGATTAATTAATGATGTGCAAATTAGGTGAATAAGATTGATAACAAATTCTAGCAACTGATATTGGCAAAGCTGTAGAACGAAATACGTCTCCATCATGCTATAGGTTACATCAACGCATTAGACATGGATAGATTACCGCAACACCTTATCTTCACGCCTTCTGACATTTTTGTCGTTTCCCGTGCACAACATCGTCCACCATTTCACCGACACTTCATCGCACTATCTGTGATAGCCCGCACAAGATTTAAATAAGAAATATGACAAGTTTTGAGCGAATATGCCTGTAATTTGTTGTCAGGAAAGCACAGTGCCCAAGCTAATGTATAATGATGCACCAGTACATAACACATGGTTTTATCGTTAGTGTTGAAGGAGTATAATATGTATGTTATGTTGGCTTCATCATGGAAAATGGAACAAAAATTGCGATACACGAACCAAAGTAAGAATAGTAATAATGATGACAAGTCATACATCTCTTTCTTGTTATACAGTTTCTAATCACATCTCTAGCATGACTCAGCATGTAAGTGGATCTTACGTACATTTCGCTAGAGATGGACAATGATGTGCATTGAAAACTGTTGACATCTTGACAAGCTCGTAGTACACGCAGCTGGAGTGGCAATAAGATACGTTTGACATCAATGATCGGGCTATCATGATCCCTGCTATTGATCATCAAAGGGATATGATGAGAGTTCCGCCCATACTGCGAAGGACAAACAAATTTACACTTATAGTGTAGCCTCGGTAAGACGATTTCAACATTTCTGTGGGTGCTCGGACAATTTTCCCGGGTCAGCATAATGTATTTTTTAAACAGAGAAATAACAGAGTCTCATCTAACTCCTACAATATTTGCTTAACCAAACAAAAATCCTGGCGAATCCCAACGTAAAATTATATGGTGTAGTAGTTAGATGAGACATAATTATTTCACTTCTAGATGAGAGTAGACACATCCTTTTTAAAAAACCTTTGGTATAGTCTGTTGAACCAACACAGTCTTTCTCATGATTAAATCATCAGGATATAATTTTATTATAGAATTAAACTACATCGCACATGAATAATGGAGCCAATTGTGGTAGACACTCTAGATGTCATAACACACATTAAATCACCTCCTTATCCTAAAATTTCACCTTTCCTCATCAATCATCATCACACTTTTTTCTTGGAGTTCCCTTCCTCCAATTACCCACCTTTCCCCCCTCTTGCAACCTTTTGGAGTTTCCCTCTCTTCCTTCCTTCATCTTGTGCTATAAATAACCTCTTCCTTCCAGTTAGGCCATCACACCCACACCGCTCAAACCATCACGCACACAAAGCACACCCATCTCGTTGCAAATTGACGGTTCTGCCCTTGCCCCGTGCGAAACCGGAAGCCATCATGAAGCTGGAAATCATGCCCAGGCAGAGGGCCCTGGAGGCGGGGCAGCGGGAGGAGGCCATGGAGATGAGCGGCCTCGAGCTGTGGAAGCACGAGAAGCCCCCCAAGATCTTCCCCATGCCCCCGCCGCTGCCGCCGCTGCTGGCGGCGCCGGGGGCGGGGGGCTACGACGAGGCCACGCTCGTGCCGCCGCTCAACTTCGCCATGGTCGACGACGGCATCTACCGCTCCGGCTTCCCGGCCGCCGCCAACTTCCGCTTCCTCAAGTCCCTCAACCTCCGCTCCATTGTGTGAGGATCTCCCCGCCTCTCTCTGCTCCGCGCGCCTGCAATTATTGCGCTGCTCGTGTCCTGTCACGTGGTTCTGACGTCCGTCGGCTCATCGCTCAGGTACCTCTGCCCGGAGCCGTACCCGGAGACCAACACGGAGTTCCTCGAGAAGAACGGAATCAAGCTCCACCAGTTCGGAATTGAGGGCCGCAAGGTAACCAAACACGAACAATCTGGCTTGCGTTTATGAAATTCTCTTCTACGTGTTTCTCTTGATGGCAATTCTTGGGGAAGGTAGAATCGCAGCTTGTAGATAGATAATCATGAATACTTTCCGGTAGATACGAGAATTGCTTGCCAAGAACCGAGGTCGTTGATCATGTCGCTATTACGCGTCCTAGATTAGTACGTACTCGCCTAGGTGGCTCGGGGGAGAATCCAATGCATCACTGGCTGGATTTTATTTGTTATCATCTGACTTGCCTAATAGGCGCATCTATCTCTTTTCTCCTACCACTAGCCTGGGGATTTTTCAAGTTTTACGCCACATCGGCGGTGGTCCCTTTCAGCATTGGTTTGATTAATCGACCCAGCTGCGCTGCTGATTTTAAACAACAATTTTCCCAATATTCCCAATGGTTTCTAATTGGTTTGCTCCTGTGATAACAAGTCTGGTAGTGAGTGTGCATAGTTCACAAAGCATCTCCATTATCCCCTTTCATTTATTTTCTTAGTTTTTCTTTTCTTTTTCTTGTTTGAGTGATATTTTCGCTATTTCTGCAAAGTAGGTAGCTCATGGACTATTTGTTTTTTTTTCTGATTTTTTTTTTTTGCAAGAAGGACACAATTTATTCGGTACAGGAATTTTCTTGTATAGGCTTCAGTGTGAGCAGCTCATGGGACCTGTAACTCCTATACACCCCATATGCTCTTTAGGTCGTTTTATTAAGCAGCTTTAATGGTCCCAACAGGCTATGCCCAGTTTTATGAATTAAAATTGTTGGTTGATGCATGAGCACCACTAGTTGTTATGTGCTCTGTTTGGCAACCTAATCCACAATGGTCCATGCGTTAAGTTGATATTGGACTGATCTAGCTGCCTGGGTCAAGTTGGACGAAATGTATAAAAAGCTCACGCACTGAAGAGGATAAAAGAACAAGTTGTAGTTTTTCACTATGCAGATGGTGCCTCAGAAAAAATATATTTTTTCACAAGTAAGAAAGAAAAAGAAATAATTGAGGGCATGTCAGTATGGCACACAATGATAGCGGGGGCATGTCCAGTGTTGTTCTGTTCTTGATGAGAGGGGATAACATAACACTGGAGGCCTAGATCTGCCACAGTTTTTCGAGATCCGTAAATTGCCCTGTTCACCGAGTAGATGGAACTGAGCATGGAGGACAGTACATTGGATTCTTCCCGCTGGCAAAATGATTGCTGATTTATCATGCTAGGTTTCAGTCCTATATAATTTTTCGGCTGGATGATTGATTAGATCGCCACATATAGTCTGTGCCAGGGATCTATCAATGATAGATCTGAGCATGTGAAATCATATTTTGGATGAAACCTTTTTCAATTTTTTTGTTGTACTGTTCCCTGTTTTCATGTGACCATGTACCTCGCTGATGCTTTGCATCTGATGTTGGCATATGTGGTGCTGCTTCGCCATGTGTTCTTGCTGGTTTTCCTGAATAGCAAACGTCATGGTGTTTTACATGTAATTTTACCTTCATTCAAAAGAATTTCATGCCACTTATGAACAAAAGTTGCAGTAAATTGTTGGTATGCGAAGTTCCATACTTCTTTGAAACTTAAATTGTACAGTAATTTTTGAAGGTACACATATTGTAGCTGAAAAATATTTTCTAGAATTTTACCCTTTTACTTTTGGAGGTTTAGGTGAGAATTGTGATATAGTTGTGGGCAAAGCTTCCAGATTATTTTCAAGGGGTGACTACAGTTTTCTTTATTATAATGTTGCTTTAGATATTCTGAATCCAGTACTTTTTTTGACTAGTCCGTTTTAATTATTTGGGAACTGGTGCAGCGGTCAAGACAAATCATATTTATAGTGTCAAAAATTATTTTGTTGCTTTTGATTGATGCTATGAATGACAAGAAACTACCCCAGTTATTTCTTTTCTTATCTCTGAACTTCCAGGTCATCCATGACCTAATGCATAATTGAGTAGATTTGTCATTTATACGAACCGGTTGTTCTGTTGCTGTAAAGCTGGTTTGTTCCTTCCTATTGGTCTGTGTGTCATAGTTTCTTAGATTAGCATTGTCATTGTCTGAATTTGTTTTGCAATTATAATTACTAGTTAGCAGGGACATCCAAATGTGGTTTGTAGTCCTACCTTGAAAAATAGTACATGATGGACGGTTGACCTTATACTGAACCCTACTTCTTTTTATGAAGAAAATCATGTCACTGGATAGACAGACACGGCGAGTTGGGGTTTTTCTCCAATATAATAAGATCCAATTTGTTGAAACCACTGAAATAAAGAAACTAGGGCACTAGCTAACCAGCAGAAAGATTTCAAGGAATTGGTCATCTATTTTTCTTTGTCTGGTTCAGCCTTTACTGGACCTTGGTACATTTAGTGTACAATATTATCAATGCTATTGATTTATATGTAACTCTATGCACCACATTTCATGTTACAACTGCTCATTGTGTGTGTAATTAATTCTAAAGTCTTGATAATTCCACCATTTATGTCCAGAATCTGATGCTTGGTCTGACAATGCCTGAAACTCTGTTACTGCAGGAACCATTCGTCGAGATACCCGATGAGAAAATCCGGGAGGCACTTAAAGTTGTCCTAGGTACTTCATCTTCCATTGATCCTTCCCATCTCGGCCACCTCCATCACAGCATTTCATCTCTCTTACAGTCTTGCTCCTTTCGTTTTCTTTCTTCCAGATGTAAGAAATCAACCTTTGCTTATTCACTGCAAGAGAGGCAAGGTAAGCTTGATCAGTTTTTATTTTACGCTTTGCAGCTGGTATCTTCAAGTCTATAACTTTCTACTTACTCACCGTGCAATACTTTCGTTTGTATCTGCAGCACCGAACTGGATGCGTCGTCGGTTGCATGAGGAAGTTGCAGAAATGGTGCCTGTCTTCGGTCTTCGATGAGTACCAGCGCTTCGCTGCTGCAAAAGTGAGGAGCACCGACCTGAGATTCATGGAGCTGTTCGACGTCTCGAGCTTGAAGCACCTGACCAACTCACATTGTTAACCAAGGGCGAGTGATCGCTCGCCCCGCCGTCCTCCCTGATTCTAGTACATCTCCATGCTGTCCTCCGGCGGTCACTGGACCGAATCAGCAGTGAATAATTTTTGGAACCCGTAGAATGAATCCATGAGATAGTGACGAGACCTCTGCAAAAAAAGAAGATTGAAGAAGAACTTGAGAGCTCTATTTTTTCCCTGCTCAGGTCCCTGCAGATCCTAAGAACCAGAAAGTTGTGGGTAGGATTGCAAGAGGTTTTCTTTTTCTTCGGTCACTCTTGCGATGAATTCACCATTGTTTTCGGGTACTGAAGCTCTGTACTCGAGCAGCATTGCTAGGCAGAGAGCTTGGCTCTTCTTTACATGAATGCATCTAAATTGATCAGAGGCTTTTGGCATGGCATGCGACTGATTGGGCTGGCATCGACACACATAGAACTTAATGAGCAATGATCGTATGAATGGCGGATGATTCTAACATGTACTCCCTCCGTCCCATAATATAAGAGCGTTTTTAACACTACAATCTTATATTATGGGACGAAGGGAGCAGTAGACATTTGAGACCACAACTCCACGAGGGTGCTGTTCATGTGCAACCGATACGAGGAAATTTTCAACCTCTCTAGGAGATCATGTAATTCGTCTACACACGATAAAACATGGCAGGTCCTTGTGAGACAAAATGTGGACTCTTTCTGTTTGCAAATAACATAACTAATGTTGTACCACTGTTTCACAAAGTTTCAATGTGAGATAGAAATTACACTTGTAGATGTTTTTCTTTTATTTTCGGTCTATACAATAAACAATGCTCTCGCTAGTTTCTCGTATAAAGAAGTAACATGATTTGTGCTAAAAAAAAGTAACATGATTTTTACAGTGAAGTAACATGAATTTCCTTCTTGCTTTCTATGGTAGTCGAATTCTCTAGTGTAAAAGTTGTAGGGTAGGGACTGAGGAAAATCCTATTAGCCGCTCACTACGGCAAATAGTAGCCAAAACACACAGGGTAGTGTAAACTGGGCCGGCACATTCCCCCAAACCGCATTCTTTATTATTTTCTTTTCTTTTCATTTTTCATTTTTTATTTTCTGTATTTTTTTTCAAAAAATCACAAATTTAGAAATGTTCATTATCTTTTTAAATATGACTGATTTTCAAAATTAAAATCAGAATGAACAAATTGTTAGTGTTTTATAGAAAAATGTCCAGAATTTCAAAATTTAAAAAAATTCAAAAAATACTTTATTTACTTTTTTCAGTTTTATTTTGCAAATTTGAAAAGTGTTTGCAGTTCAAGAAAAATTCCGTAATTTGGAAAAATGTTGTGTCTTCGGAAAATGTTCAAATATTCAAAAAACATGTTTTTAAGTTTCAAAAACTATTTGCATTGTTATAAAAATGTTAGAAATTGACTATTTTTATAAAAAGGAAAAAATTACATTTTCATTGTTTGTTTTTTTCACAAAAAATGAAATTTCAGATTTTTTTGATAATTTAAATTTTTGTTTGTGTTTTGAAAAAACAGAAAACGACAACAAAATTGGAAATATCAACTATTTAAAGATGAACCATTTTTGAGAGCATGATTTTTTAAATCTGTGAACAATTTTTGAAAATACAGACATATTTTCAGATCCCCCAAAAATTGAAAACGTATTGTTTTTAATTTTTTGTAATTATGAACAGCTTTTAATTTTTTCCCCATTTTTTCAATAACAGAAACAAAATTTAAAAAGTGATAAACAGGAAAAAGAAAAATCGGAAAAGAAAACCAAAAACTAGTAAAGAAATGAAACAAAAAATCCGGGTATCCCGATGAAGAAGCAACATGCATGGGGAGAGGGGTAGCCGGGCAACACAACAATTGGTGAGGATTGTTTGGCAGAGAGAGGTCGGGCAGCTGGATTAGCACCTTGTGGCGGTACAACATCTTGAGATTGATGAAGTCGTCACAGACGCTTTTGTAGTCAACATAACGTCCCCTCCTGCTAAACCTGAGTTGATTCCACCACGAGGAATGTAACCATCTCCCCGCAAAAAAAAAAGAAAAAGGAATGTAACCATCTTTGTGGCAGATGATAAATTGCAATGGAAACAAGGCAAATCATCAAAGTACTTCAAAATTTCGAGAAAAAAAAATCAATTTACCCGACATAATAGAGTTGGTCACGAGATATCGGTCGCCTCCTCCCCGCACAAGACACAGATTCCAAGCACAAACAGTATTTCTGCCAGAAAACAACGTCCCTCCCACCGACGGTTGGGGTCCGCCGACATGGCACCCACATGTCATAGACAACTGGCCAACCGGTCACCTGCGTGGCATCCGAGGCCTCCACACCCTTCTCGCCTAGTCGGCAGTCTCGGCTCCTGCCCAAAAATTTCGATTCGCACACTGTGCAGCCAAAAGCCGAGAGAGAGCTCGAGCTCAGCTCCCCACTCCCCCCATCCCCCCGAGGCCCCAACCCTAAGCCCCTCGCCGGGCCCCAATGTCGAGGCCGGCGGCCGCGGCCGCAGCGGCGCTGCTGGTGATCCTCGCGGCGGCGGGCGGCGCGGCGGCGAAGACCACGATCGAGCCCTGCTCCAGCGCCGACTCGTGCGCGGCGCTGCTCGGCTACTCGCTCTACGCCGACATGAAGGTCTCCGAGGTGGCGGCGCTCTTCGGCGCGGACCCGGCGGCGCTGCTGGCGGCCAACGCGCTCGACTTCGCCTCCCCCGGCGCCGCCAACCGGATCCTCCCCGCGGGGCTCCTCCTCCGCGTCCCCACCCGCTGCGCCTGCGCCGACGGCGTCCGCAAGTCCGTCTCCGTCCGCTACACCGCGCGCCCCGCCGACACGCTCGCCACCGTCGCCGACGTCGTCTTCGCGGGCCTCGCCTCCGCCGACCAGATCCGCAGCGCCAACGGGCTCGCCGAGGCCGACCCGGACGCGCTGCTCGACGCCGGCCAGATTCTCGTCGTCCCCTTCCCCTGCGTCTGCCTCAACTCCACCGACAACAACCTCCCCGCCGTCTACCTCTCCTATCTCGTGCGGGTCGGGGACACCGTGCAATCCATCGCCGCCACCCACGCCACCACTGTCACGGATCTCAGCAATGTGAATGCCATGGGGAGCCCCGTCGTGGCACCCGGCGACATCCTTGCAGTTCCATTATCAGGTAAAATATTTTCCCAATAGTAGGATCGATTAACGCTGCCACTGAACCCGACTGCCTCGACTCATTCCACATCATTTTCCCACCAATTGTGCTGTGAAGTTATCTGCGGATGTAATTTCACCAATAGCCGTGAATACTTTTTTGCTTCTCCGTTTTATACTTGCAACAGATACAAAAAGACCATTGGAAGGCTGTAAAGCGGCAGATTGGTGATACTTTAGGCCATGTTAGAAATGTTAAGCTTTTTTAGACAAAGGCACGGGGCCTGGCTTTATATTGAAAGCTAAAGATTGTTTGCATACAACATACTCCCTCTGTAAACTTTTATAAGAGCGTTTTAGTGATCTAAACGCTCTTATATGATTATTACCAGTTTCCAGCCCAGACCCAAAAGGATAGATCGAGAAATGGAACTACCGTGAACAATTAAACACCAAAGTATTTTTGGAACAGATACTAAAACGACAGTCATTTGCACAGTTGGCGGTTGGATGATAGTGATCCGGTTATTCAGATTCAGAATTTTGGCTTTTGACAATTACTTTGAATGATCTGCCACAGCATTCTTAGTGCAGCAAAATATGGACAAGTCCGAGTCTGAGTACTACTTCATTAGGCTGAGTCTGAAGCTTGTACTGAATTGCCATATTGCTCCAACATTTCCACACGGCCCAACAGGCAGCGGCCATTGATGAACGTCAACGTTTGGTTTTGATGAATGTTGGATGCATAAATACATTTTAATCTGTTTCATATCGGTGGTCCAGGATTAGGACAAAGCATGCTTGTAGCCTGCTAGGTTGTAAAAGATTAACTCTTCTGTGCTTGGTGAGGTACATGTGGCCACATAGGTGATGTGGATATCATGATTGTTATGAGCTCTCATGTTGAGTGCACATATCAATCAGTATGCTAGCTAAACAGTTCCTTTGGATAATAGGAATTAGAGAAAGTATTAATAGGAAAAACACAGGAATAAGATGACACATACTTATAAATATTAATTGATGGATCTTTACTTTTATTATGTAAGGGTTCTTTTACTTCCATTGATTTTCCTCTTTTTGCTGATGGTTAACTATGAAGGGGTAGACCCAAAGTGGTTGGACCCTTTCCCGGGCCCCGTGCAAGCGGGAGCTATGTGCACTGGGCTGCCCTTTTTTTTATGATGGTTAACTTTCAGTAGTGATAGTTGAGTTGGATCTGCTTGCCTGCTTTGGTGCCTCCCTGTTTATTTTTCTAATGATGCCTGCTGTTTGTTTCTCTGATTAGCATGTGCGTCTACATTTCCTAACTTTGCTTCGGACTATGGATTGCTTGTGGCAAACGGGACCTATGCACTAACTGCTGGTAACTGTGTAGAATGCAGCTGTGGGCCAGGGGATCTCAAGTAAAGTTACCTTGTCTTTTGTTCAATGCAGTTGTATTACTGATTACTGAAGTGAGTTTCAGACTATAATCTCCATTTTTTCTTCCCGCGCAGTCTGTACTGCACTCCAGCTTCATTAGGAACGTCATGTTCAAGTATGCAGTGCTCCAATAGCAGTCTAATGCTTGGTAATGTGACTACCCAGCCCACCAGCGGTGGCTGCGGTGTCTCGTCTTGCAACTATGCTGGCTTCGTTAACGGAAGCATTACCACATCGTAAGCAAAAAAGAAAAAGAAAAGAAAAACCCAAATAATCTTTGTTCAGCTTCTCCGGGTTGAAGATACTTACATAATACATCTCTGCGTTTGCAGGCTGTCCTCGGGTCTTCAACCTACATGCCCTGGTAAGTATTCTGTTTTCTTCCCATTTAGTCCACTGTACAATTGACTACTGCCTACCGAATACTGTATGCAACTATTTATACTTATCATCCAAAAGGACAAGGAGAAGAATGAAAATGCATTGATATTGAAACATGTTTTGGAAATATCATTAAGGCCTTCTTTGGTTTGGAGGAATCTTGTAGGAATTTCATAAGACAGGATTTCTATAGGAAAAATTCCTTTAGACCCCTTTGGTTTGTAGGAATAGGATCCTATTCCTATGGAGGAATTCTTCCTATCATTCACATTTCATAGGAAAATAAACATTAGGCTAAACTCAATTGAAAAAATCATATTATGTGAACCAAAGGGCATCTCCTTTCCTATTCATATTCATAGAATTTGAGATACATGTCATCTCATTTCCTATGATTTTCCTACCCTATGAACCAAAGGAGGCCTAATATGCTTGTGAAATACTGAAAATTGAACCAAGCCGCATCAAGCATTCCCAGAGTCCGATCGATTAACACCAATAGTTTTTGACTTCTTGTTGGGATATACATAGAACAATGGAAAATCAGGTGAAAACAACTGCCAGGTTTCAACGTAATCTGAAAGAATTTTTTAGTACTGAATAAGGGAATTTTCTACTTGCATGTTAAATTCAGGATCAACTTCGACCTCATTCCCAAGATACAAGAAAGGCATATGCTTAGTACTGCTACACGTTTTCTTTTCAGTCTCCTGCTTGTGCTGCACCAACTCCTGTTTCTTATCTGTATATTGCTCCTCCCCTCACAGGACCGCATCAAGTTCCTCCACTCATGGAGCCGTCCACCGCGGCAATCCACGACTCGTACCTTGCTCCATCACCTTCGCCAGGACCTGGGGAGGCAGGTGGTGCTGTTCCCGGCTCGTCTGACCCTGGAGCGTCCTCCCATTCTCTTGCTGGAAGCCTCTCGCCCTCGGTGCATAAACTGCATCAAATGATCCTCATTCTTTCTCTAGTCTTCTACCTGCATATGTGAATTCTTCTGTAGGAATATTATTGGATGTATTTGTATCGGACGGGGCCCTCATTTGGGCCCGGTGGAACCTCGACGGCAAGGTTTTCTGGCTCCTCTCTTGCTCACCGTGTCTTAACTACGTTTGGAGTTTCAGTAGGGTTCTCCATTTTTTACAGGCTTGCTTCTCTACGAAATTGTATCTGTTGCGTTGAAGTTTTTGGCTCATCAGATCTCAGTCAACATATCTAGCTTGCTACAATTTTTTTCCGAAATCAAACTCATTAAATGGCAGAAGAAAAAAGAAGACAAGTCCGTCGCTGACAAGGAAATTGGGCTAAGTTCACAGGGAGCATCTATATAGACCTCTTTTTTTTTTTAAAAAAAGGAGCAAATAGTTGACGAGTGCTCTTTCAGGAGCCTCATAACGATCACTTGCGGGTGGGCTGAGAGCGCGCCAGCCGCCGCTATGTGTCGTGCTCTGGGTGCTCCCTCTGGAATTTTTTTCGTACGCGTTTTCGGCTTTTTAAACTTCCTTTTGACTTTCTGGTCTTCTCTTCCTTAGCTTTTGGATAAAATAATTGCAAAAAAACGCATTTCTTTTGCTTTCATGAGAGGCATGGTTTTATTTTTGCGAGAGGAACATCCAAGCCTCTCGGAAACAGGAAAAAACGTGTTTTTTTTTCTTTCATGAGATGCATGAATTTGCTTGCGTGAGTGGCATAATTTTGCTTTCATGAGAGGCACGGTGAAAAAATGCATTTTCTGTTTTTTTCCTTCCGTGAGAGGCACGGTTTTGCTTCCTGCGAGAGGCATGGTTGTGCCTCTCAGAAACAAAAAAAAGAAAACAACACGTTTCTTGTTTTTTTCCTTTCACGAGAGGAACGACCGTGTCTCTCGGAAACGGAAGAAATGCGCTTTTTGTTTTTTTTTCTTCTGCAAGAGGCATGGTTTTGCCTTCTTGAAAGGCATCATGAGAGGCACGGCCGTGCCTCTTTCGAAAAGCGAAAAAAAACTGTGCTTCCGGTTGATTGTTTCGTCCGGGTTTTTTCACGAAAAAAAAGTTCATCAAAACCTATCAACATGAGATTTAGTTTTGAAGATCTCGACGCAAGGAATCCAACGATGAAAATGGTTGGAGATCTGGAAGCGCGGTTTAAGAGATAAAATGTTTTGAATAAACATATATACGAAAAAAGAGAAAACTCTCATGTTGCGACAAGTGATGCACATGCAACCGTTGAGGGAGATGGAAATGACTTTTGCAAGGAGTACTCCATTAATGATTTCGGCGAACCAACCTGTGGTTGGATGGTTAGAAGAACAGTGATATCTCCAGCTCATCAAGGCTCAAGTCCTGGTGCTCGTATTATTCCTGGATTTATTTCAGAATTTCCGGCGATGCGCTTTCAGTGGGAGGAGACGTTCGCGTCGAGGATGAGGCGTCTACGATGACTTTGTAAATCTCAAGATGATATGCCGGCTCAGTCTCTCGAAGGTGCTCATAAGGATAGGGGTGTGTGTGCGCGTTCATAGGGGTGAGTGTATGCACGTATGTATGAGCGCTTGCGTCTGTACTGTGTTAAAAAATATTAGTGATTTTGGAAGATATGAGACCTCCTATGTGACATGTTTTGCGTCAAATAGACGTGTCGCACACAGGGGCACCCCCAACTAGGCCGGCCCAGTGGAGCCACAAGCGCCGAGCGCAAGCTGTACCGACTGACATAGCTACTGATGCTCATGATCAAATTAGACAATTGGTTCCGGTTTTCCCCTAGGCGAAAAACCTAGGGTTTTGATCTCTTCTGGCTTCCATCGTCGGAATTCTATCTCTGCCCCGCTCGATCGCTGATCGAATACCTCTAGATTCGGGCTGACTAAGGGGGATCCCGGCGATCCTTCCCGACCTTGGACTAGGGGGACTACGATCTAGCAAGGGAGCGTGTAGATTGGATCTCATATGATGGCGGATGGTTCGGGGGCGCAGAGGAAGCAGGAGAAGGAATCGACGGAGGATCTTCTGGCAAGGCTCACGCTGCAGGAGGAGGAAGAGGACGATTTCATCTGGGAGGAAGAGCTGCCGGACATGCTGGAGCCGGCGAAGTGGCTGGCAATTTCTCGGGTTCACACACCAAAGACCTTCAACCCTAATGATCTGTATAGCATGTGGGCGGCCTGGATTCCGGCAAAACCAGTGACCTGGAGGAAGGTCAAGGAAAATCTCTTCACGACGCAGTTCGGTTGTTTGAGAGATTGGAATAAGGCAATGGTTGAGGGGCCATGGCTGTTTAAAGATCAAGCAGTGATTATGCAGGAATATGATGGTTTTAAGAACCCTGATGCCATCAAACTTGATAAACTAGCTGTATGGGTGCAGATCCACCGCTTGCCGGACAAATTCCTGATGAGCCGGCGATGAAAGGTTTGGCTTCAAGGATCGAAGAGGTGGAGGAGGTCCAACTAAAGCTTCTTGCTGTTTTTTTGGGGAGCTTGTGAGGGTCAAAGTGAAGATCAACATCAACGCCAACATCAAACGCTTTGTCACAGCCAAGAAGGGAGAAGAAAGGGTCAAGTATCAAGTCAAGTATGAGAAACTCCCAACCTTCTGCTACAACTGTGGTGAGTTCGACCACTGGCACGAGGAGTGCGTAGAGGGAGAGCATGACGAGACGAAATTTGAATGGGGAGACTTTATTCTGGCTGACAATTTTCGTTTCAAACCTGCTAGCCGGGGAAACTATGGAAGGGGTAGGGAACCCTATGACCCTAATCAAAGCTGGCGTTTCAACGCCAGGCAGCCAAGGCCGGCGGACGATGTGGACTCCTCCGAAGGAACCGAATAGAATATAGGGGGGCTGCATCTTCCCCTGAGGCTGTGGTAGTCATGCCTGATGGTAACCATCTATCCAACAAGCGTCTTTCAGTCGAGAATACTATGAGCCCAACGGAACATGGTGTGGCTGGAAAACCAAGAGATGCTCTTGCGATGGTGATCAAAGGGGAACAACCTACCTCCTCTCCCACCAGTATGCGTGTCTCCTAGGAAAGGGCACAAGCGGCCTAAGAAAAGGGGGAAGGAAGATGCTGTTGGGGAACGTAGCATTAATTCAAAATTTTCCTACGTATCACCAAGATCAATCTAGGAGATTCTAGCAACGAGAGAGAGAGAGAGGGAGTGCATCTTCATACCTTTGAAGATCGCTCAGCGGAAGCGTTACAAGAACGCGGTTGATGGAGTCGTACTCGCGGCGTTTCAAATCGCGGAAGATCTGATCTAGCGCCGAACGGACGGCGCCTCCGCGTTCAACACACGTATAGCCCGGGGACGTCTCCTCCTTCTTGATCCAGCAAGAGGAGAGGATAAATTGAGGGAGAGCTTCGGTAGCACGACGGCGTGGTGGTGGAGCTTGCGATTTTTCTGCAGGGTTTCACCAAGCTCTACGGAGGAGGAGGTGTTGGGGAGGGAGGGGCTGCACCAGGGGGAAGGGTGCGGCAGCCCTCCCACCCCGACTATTTATAGGGGAAGGCAAGAGGGGCCTGGCCCCCCCAGATCCCATCGACAAGGGGGGGGGGGCAGCGGCCAAGGGGGGGACTTGCCCCCCAAGTTTGGTGGGAGGCGCCCCCACCCCCTAGGGTTTTCAATCCTAGGCGCCTTGGGCCCTTGGGGGGGGGGGAAGGGGTGCACCAGCCCACTAGGGTACTGGTTCCCACCCTTGTTCAGCCCATTAAGTCCCCCGGGGTAGGTGGCCCGACCCGGTGGACCCCTGGATACCTTTCGGTGGTCCCGATACAATACCGATAACCCTCGAAACCATTCCGGTGACTGAAACTGGACTTCCCATATATAAATCTTTACCTCCGGATCATTCGAGAACTCCTTGTGACGTTTGGGATCTCATCTGGGACTCTGAACAACCTTCAGCAACCACATACAATTGCCCATAACAACTCTAGCGTCACCGAACCTTAAGTGTGTAGACCCTACGGGTTCGGGAACCATGCAGACATGACCGAGACATCTCTCCGGCCAATAACCAACAACGAGATCTGGATACCCATGTTGGCTCTCACATGTTCCACGATGATCTCATCGGATGAACCACGACGTCGTGGATTCAATCAATCCCGTATACAATTCCCTTTGTCCACCGGTATGTTACTTGCCCGAGATTCGATCGTCGGTATCCCAATACCTCGTTCAATCTCGTTACCGGCAAGTCTCTTTACTCGTTCCATAATGCATGATCCCGTGACTAACTCCTTAGTCACATTGAGCTCATTATGGTGATGCATTACCGAGTGGGCCCCGAGATACCTCTCTGTCATACGGAGTGACAAATCCCAGTCTCGATTCATGCCAACTCAACAGACACTTTTGGAGATACCTGTAGTGCACATTTATAGCCACCCAGTTACGTTGTGACGTTTGGTACACCCAAAGCATTCCCACGGTATCCGGGAGTTGCACAATCTCATGGTCTAAGGAAATGATACTTGACATTAGAAAAGCTCTTAGCAAACGAACTACACGATCTTGTGCTATGCTTAGGATTGTGTCTTGTCCATTACGTCATTCTCCTAATGATGTGATCCCGTTATCAACGACATCCAATGTCCATGGTCAGAAAACCACAACCGTCTATTGATCAACGAGCTAGTCAACTAGAGGCTTACTAGGGACATATTGCGGTCTATGTATTCACACATGTATTACGGTTTCCGGTCAATACAATTATAGCATGAACAACAGGCAATTATCCAGAACAAGGAAATATAATAATAACCATTTTATTATTGCCTCTAGGGCATATTTCCAATAGTCTCCCACTTGCACTAGAGTCAATAATCTAGTTACATTATGATGAATCCAACACCCATAAAGTTCTGGTGTTGATCATGTTTTGCTCGTGGAAGAGGTTTAGTCAACGAATCTGCAACATTTAGATCTGTATGCACTTTACAAATATCTATATCTTCATCTTGAACATTTTCACGAATGGAATTGAAGCGACGCTTGATATGCCTGGTCTTCTTGTGAAACCCGGGCTCCTTGGCAAGGGCAATAGCTCCAGTATTGTCACAGAAGAGAGTCATCGTGCCCGACGCACTGGGAATAACTCCTAGGTCGGTAATGAACTCCTTCCATCCAGATTGCTTCATGTGCTGCCTCCGAGGTTGCCATGTACTCCGCTTCACATGTAGATCCCGCCACGACGCTTTTCTTGCAACTGCACCAGCTGACTGCCCCACCATTCAAAATGTACACGTATCCAGTTTGTGACTTGGAGTCATCCAGATCTGTGTCGAAGCTAGCATCGACGTAACCCTTTATGACGAGCTCTTCGTCACCTTCATAAATGAGAAACATATCCTTAGTCCTTTTCAGGCACTTCAGGATATTCTTGACCGCTGGCCAGTGTTCCATGCCGGGATTACTTTGGCACCTCCCTACCAAACTTACGGCAAGGTTCACATCAAGTCTGGTACACAACATGGCATACATAATAGACCCTATGGCTGAGGCATAGGGGATGACACTCATCTTTTCTCTATCTTCTGCCGAGGTCGGGCATTGAGCCGTGCTCAATTTCACACCTTGCAATACAGGCAAGAACCCCTTCTTGGACCGATCCATATTGAACTTCTTCAATATCTTATCAAGGTATGTGCTTTGTGAAAGACCAATGAGGCGTCTCAATCTATCTCTATAGATCTTGATGCCTAATATGTAAGCAGCTTCTCCAACGTCCTTCATTGAAAAACACTTATTCAAGTAGGCCTTTATGCTTTCCAAAAGTTCTATATCATTTCCCATCAATAGTATGTCATCCACATATAATATGAGAATTGCTACAGAGCTCCCACTCACTTTCTTGTAAACACAGGCTTCTCCATAAGTCTGCATAAACCCAAACGCTTTGATCTTTTCATTAAAGCGAATGTTCCAACTCCGAGATGCTTGCATCGGCCCATAGATGGACCGCTGGAGCTTGCACACCTTGTCAGCATTCTTAGGATCGACAAAACCTTCCGGCTGCATCATATACAATTCTTCCTTAAGGAAACCGTTAAGGAATGCCGTTTTGACGTCCATTTGCCATATCTCATAATCATAGAATGCGGCAACTGCTAACATGATTCAGACGGGCTTCAGCTTCGCTACGGGTGAGAAGGTCTCATCATAGTCAACCCCTTGAACTTGTTGATAACCCTTAGCAACAAGCCGAGCCTTATAGACGGTCACATTACCATCCGCGTCAGTCTTCTTCTTAAAGATCCATTTATTTTTTATGGCTTGCCGATCATCGGGAAGTCTGTCAAAGTCCATACTTTGTTTTCATACATGGATCCTATCTCGGATTTCATGGATTCAAGCCATTTGTTGGAATCCGGGCCCGCCATCACTTCTTCATAGTTCGAAGGTTCACCGTTGTCTAACACAACATGATTTATAATACAGGGTTGCCATACCATTCTGGTGTGGAACGTGTCCTTGTGGACCTATGAAGTTCAGTAGTAACTTGATCTGAAGTTTCATGATCATCATCATTAACTTCCTCTCTAGTCGGTGCAGGCACCACAGAAACATATTCTTGAGCTGCGCTACTTTCCAGTTCAAGAGGCAGTACTTCATCAAGTTCTACTTTCCTCCCACTTACTTCTTTCGAGAGAAACTCTTTCTCTAGAAATGATCCGTTCTTGGCAACAAAGATCTTGCCTTCGGATCTGATGTAGAAGGTGTACCCAATGGTTTCCTTAGGGTATCCTATGAAGACACATTTTTCTGACTTGGGTTCGAGCTTTTTAGGTTGAAGTTTCTTGACATAAGCATCGCATCCCTAAACTTTTAGAAATGACTGCTTAGGTTTCTTCCCATACCATAATTTATACGGTGTCGTCTCAACGGATTTAGACAGTGCCCTATTTAAAGTGAATGCGGCTGTCTCTAAAGCATAATCCCAAAATGATAGCGGTAAATCGGTAAGAGACATCATAGATCACACCATATCCAATAGAGTGCGATTACGACATTCGGACAGACCATTATGCTGAGGTGTTCCAGGCGGCGTGAGTTGTGTAACAATTCCACATTTCCTTAAGTGCATACCAAACTCGTGACTCAAATATTCTCCTCCACGATCTGATCGTAAGAACTTTATTTTCCTGTCACGTTGGTTCTCTACCTCACTCTGAAATTCCTTGAACTTTTCAAAGGTCTCAGACTTGTGTTTCATTAAGTAGACATACCCATATCTACTTAAGTCATTAGTGTGGGTGAGAACATAACGATAGCCACCGCAAGCCTCAACGCTCATTGGACCGCACACATCAGTATGTATTATTTCCAACAAGTTGGTCGCTCGCTCCATTGTTTCGGAGAACGGAGTCTTGGTCATTTTGCCCATGAGGCATGGTTCGCACATGTCAAATGATTCATAATCAAGAGACTCCAAAAGTCCATCTGCATGGAGTTTCTTCATGCGTTTGACACCAATGTGACCAAGAGGGCAGTGCCACAAGTATGTGGGACTATCATTATCAACCTTACATGTTTTGGCATTCACACTATGAATATGTGTAACATCACGTTCGAGATTCAATAAAAATAAACCATTGACCAGCGGGGCAGGACCATAAAACATATCTCTCATATAAATAGAACAACCATTATTCTTAGATTTAAATGAGTAGCCATCTCGCATTAAACGAGATCCAGATACAATGTTCATGCTCAAAGCTGGCACTAAATAACAATTATTGAGGTTTAAAACTAATCCCATAGGTAAATGTAGAGGTAGCTTGCTGACGGTGATCACATCAACCTTTGAACCATTCCCGACGCGCATCATCACCTCGTCCTTCTCTAGTCTCCACTTATTCCGCAGCTCCTGTTTTGAGTTACAAATATGAGCAACCGCACCGGTATCAAATACCCAGGAGCTAATACGAGCGCTGGTAAGGTACACATCAATAACATGTATATCACATATACCTTTGGCTTTGACGTCCTTCTTATCCACTAAGTACTTGGGGCAGTTCCGCTTCCAGTGACCATTTCCCTTGCAATAAAAGCACTGAGTCTCGGGCTTGGGTCCATTCTTTGGCTTCTTCCCGGCAACTGATTTACCGTGCGCAGCAACTCCCTTGTCGTCCTTCTTGAAGTTCTTTTTACCCTTGCCTTTCTTGAAACTAGTGGTCTTATTTACCATCAACACTTGATGTTCCTTTTTGATTTCCACCTCCGCTGATTTCAGCATTGAATATAACTCAGGAATGGACTTCTCCATCCGTTGCATATTGTAGTTCATCACAAAGCTCTTGTAGCTAGGTGGAAGTGACTGGAGGATCTTGTCAATGACCGAGTCATCTGGAAGATTAACTCCCAGCTGAGACAAACGGTTATGCAACCCAGACATTGTGAGTATATGCTTGCTGACAGAACTATTTTCCTCCATCTTACAACTGCAGAACTTGTCGGAGACTTTATATATCTCGACCCGGGCATGAGCTTGGAAAACCATTTTCAGCTGTTGGAACATCTCATATGCTCCATGCTGCTCAAAACCCTTTTGGAGCCCCGGTTCTAAGCTGTAAATCATGCCGCACTGAACCAGGGAGTAATCATCACTACATGACTGCCAGGCGTTCATAACGTCTTGAGTTGCTGGGAAAATGGGCGCGTCACCTAGCGGTGCTTCAAGGACATATGCTTTCTTGGCATCTATGAGGATGACCCTCATGTTTCGGACCCAGTCTGTATAGTTGCTACCATCGTATTTCAGCTTGGTTTTCTCTAGGAACGCGTTGAAGTTGAGGGCAACATTAGCGTGGACCATTTGATCTACAAGACATATTGTAAAGATATTTTAGACTATGTTCATGATAATTAAGTTCATCTAATCAAATAATTTAATGAACTCCCACTCAGATAGACATCCCTCTAGTCATCTAAGTGATACATGATCCGAATCAACTAGGCCGTGTCTGATCATCACATGAGACGGACTAGTCATCATCAGTGAACATCTCCATGTTGATCGTATCTGCTATACGACTCATGTTCGACCTTTCAGTCTCTCGTGTTCCGAGGCCATGTCTGTACATGCTAGGCTCGTCAAGTCAACCTAAGTGTTTTGCATGTGTAAATCTGGCTTACACCCATTGTATGCGAACATTAGAATCTATCACACCCGATCATCACGTGGTGCTTCGAAACAACGAACCTTATCAACGGTGCACAGTTAGGGGGAACACTTTCTTGAAATTTTAGTGAGGGATCATCTTATTTATGCTACCGTCGTTCTAAGCAAATAAGATGTAAACATGACAAACATCACATGCAAATCATAAAGTGACATGATATGGCCTTTGATCTCCATCTTCGGGGCGCGACATGATCATCTTCATCACCGGCATGATACCATGATCTCCATCATCATGACCTCCATCATCGTGTCTTCATGAAGTTGTCTCGCCAACTATTACTTCTACTACTATGGCTAACAGTTAGCAATAAAGTAAAGTAATTACATGGCATTTACATTGACACGCAGGTCATATAATAAATTAAGACAACTCCTATGGCTCCTGCCGGTTGTCATACTCATCGACATGCAAGTCGTGATTCCTATTACAAGAACATGATCAATCTCATACATCACATATATCATTCATCACATCCTTTTGGCCATATCACATCACATAGCATACCCTGCAAAAACAAGTTAGACGTCCTCTAATTGTTGTTGCATGTTTTACGTGGCTGCTATGGGTTTCTAGCAAGAACCACAACGGTGATATGCCAATTGCTATTTGCCCTTCATAAGGACCCTTTTCATCGAATCCAATCCGACTAAAGTGGGAGAGACAGACACCCGCGAGCCACCTTATGCATCAAGTGCATGTCAGTCGGTGGAACCTGTCTCACGTAAGCATATGTGTAAGGTCGGTCCGGGCTGCTTCATCCCACAATGCCGCCGAATCAAGATAGGACTAGTAATTAAGGGTAAGCAAATTGAACAAACCATCGCCCACAACTAGTTGTGTTCTACTCGTGCATAGAATCTACGCATAGACCTAGCTCATGATGCCACTCTTGAGGAACGTAGCATTAATTCAAAATTTTCCTACGTATCACCAAGATCAATCTAGGAGATTCTAGCAACAAGAGAGAGAGAGAGAGAGAGAGAAAGAGAGAGAGAGTCCATCTTCATACCTTTGAAGATCGCTCAACGGAAGCGTTACAAGAACACGGTTGATGGAGTTGTACTCGCGGCGATTCAAATCACGGAAGATCCGATCTAGCGCCGAACAAACGGCGCCTCTGCTTTCAACACACGTACAGCCCGGGGACGTCTCCTCCTTCATCCAGCAAGGGGAGATGAGAAGTTGAGGGAGAGCTCCGACAGCACGACGACGTGGTGGTGGAGCTTGCGGTTTTTCTACAGGGCTTTGCCAAGCTCTATGGAGGAGGAGGTGTTGGGGAGGGAGGGGCTGCGCCAGGGGGAAGGGTGCGGCAGCCCTCCCACCCCCCACTATTTATAGGGGAAGGGGAGAGGGCGCCGCCCCCCAGATCCCATCTACAAAGGGGGGGGGGCAAGGGGGGGACTCGCCCCCCAAGTTTGGTGGGAAGCTCCCCCACCCCCTAGGGTTTTCAACCCTAGGTGCCTTGGGCCCTTGGGGGACGGGGGGGGGGGGGAGCACCAGCCCACTAGGGGGATGGTTCCCACCCTTGTTCAGCCCATTAAGTCCCCCGGGGTAGGTGCCCCCACCCGGTGGACCCCCGGACACCTTTCGGTGGTCCCGATACAATACAGATAACCCCCAAAACCATTCCGGTGACTGAAACTGGACTTCCCATATATAAATCTTTACCTCTGGACCATTCTAAAACTCCTCGTGACGTCCGGGATCTCATCCGGGACTCCGAACAACCTTCGGCAACCACATACAATTTCCCATAACAACTCTAGCATCACCAAACCTTGTGTGTAGATCCTACGGGTTCGGGAACCATGCAGACATGACCGAGACATCTCTCCGACCAATAACCAACAACAGGATCTGGATACCCATGTTGGATCCCACATGTTCCACAATGATCTCATCGGATGAACCACGATGTCGGGGATTCAATCAATCCCGTATACAATTCCCTTTGTCCACCGGTATGTTACTTGCCCGAGATTAGATCGTCGGTATCCCAATACCTCGTTCAATCTTGTTACTGGCAAGTCTATTTACTCATTCCATAATGCATGATCCCGTGACTAACTCCTTAGTCACATTGAGCTCATTATGATGATGCATTACCGAGTGGGCCCCGAGATACCTCTCCGTCATACGGAGTGACAAATCCATGTCTCGATTCGTGCCAACTCAATAGACACTTTCGGAGATACCTGTAGTGCACCTTTATAGCCACCCAGTTATGTTGTGATGTTTGGTACACCCAAAGCATTCCTACGGTATCCGGGAGTTACACAATCTCATGGTCTAAGGAAATGATACTTGACATTAGGAAAGCTCTTAGCAAACAAACTACACGATCTTGTGCTATGCTTAGGATTGGGTCTTGTCCATCACATCATTCTCCTAATGATGTGATCCCGTTATCAATGACATCCAATGTCCATGGTCAGGAAACCACAACCATCTATTGATCAACGAGCTAGTCAACTAGAGGCTTACTAGGGACATATTACGGTCTATGTATTCACACATGTATTACGGTTTCCAGTCAATACAATTATAGCATGAACAACAGGAAATTATCATGAACAAGGAAATATAATAATAACCATTCTATTATTGCCTCTAGGGCATATTTCCAACAGATGCTTCAGAGACCTTGGGATCATCGGAGGTCAGGGAGGAGAACAAGACTACGAACACTATGGTTGCATTATCGGCAGGCTCCCCAGAGGAGTGTCGTGGGCACACTAAGTATCTTGAGTTAGAACTGTCGCAGCGTAGGCAAAGCTGCGACAGTTTAGAGAGCTTCGCGATATCGCGAACAATTTTGCCCCTACCCTTTTCTATATTGTTGAGACTCAGATTGATAGATCGAGGGTAGAAAATTTAGCTGGAAGTATTGGTTATGATAATGGATATGGTGTTAGTAGTCAAGGTAGAAGTGGAGGCCTAGGGCTGTTTTGGAATAATCCAATAAAAATTGAAATTCTTGGTTATTCTGTTTACCATATAGACTGCTCTATTGAGGAACCTGGCGGTGACATGTGGAGGTTGACACTTTTTTATGGAGAGGCACCGACTCATGTGAGGTTCAAGTATTGATACATTTTGAAGGGGATTAGTACTTTGAGTGACCTCCCATGGGTTTGCACAGGGGATTTCAATGATGAACAACATGGCATAGGAGAGAGAAGCAATGCTCAAATCCAGGGCTTCCGAGACGCTATTGCTGTTTGCATGTTGATGGATATAGGCTTTCAAGGCCACTTCCGGACTTTTGAAAAAAATGTTAGCGCAGGGGGGTGGGGGTGGGGGTGGGGGGAGCTACACCCGGATCCGACTAGACCGATCTCTAGCTACAAAAGAGTGGAATGAGAGGTTTCCAAATGCACATGTAAAACACTTAACAACAGCAACATCATATCATTGTCCCATCTTACTGGAATTTGAAGGGAGGGCGGTCCCAAAACACAAGAAGGAGTTTAAGTATGAGGTCATGCGGGAAACTCATGAGTTGTGGAGAGAGACGATCTTGTCTAACTGGGCAGGAGGAGACCCGGCGGAGTTTATGGCAGAACTAAAATTCAAATTAAAACGTGTATTGGTACAACTGGGTACTTGGAACAAAAATACTTCAGTCCGAAAGGAAATTAAAAACTTGAAACTAGAGTTGGATCACCTTCACAGTGATCCGACTAGAACAACGCTGTCTCACATTGAGGTGAAGATCAATGAGAAATTGATTGAATTATACCACAGGGAGGAAATTATGTGGAGGCAACGCTCGAGGCTGGAGTGGCTTTCGGCGGGGGACAGAAATACAAAGTTCTTTCACCTCCGGGCAAGTGAGCGCAGGAAGAGGAACATGATTAAAGCCCTGGCAACTTCACTTGGGGTGATGGAAGAGAACTAGAGCGAACTAAAAGCCATGGTGATAGATTTCTATTAGAGCCTATACACATCAGAAGGTGTGAATGGAGTAGAGGAAGTGCTAGCAAATGTCCCTCTGAAGGTTACTGACCAGATGAACATCATGCTCCTAGCACCTTATACCAATGAAGAAGTAAAATGTGCTCTCTTCCAGATGTTCCCAACAAAGGCCCCTGGACCGGATAGCTTTCCAGCCCATTTCTATCAACGACATTGGGACATTTGCGGGGACATGTAGCGACCCGACCCAAATGGATCGAAGTCTCTGTGCTTAAGTGTCATCCCTGGATCGGTATGCTGACACACACAGTACTCGAGGAATTATAACAGAGTTCAATCACACACTTTATTACATCGAGATCCTCAAAAGAGTATTTATTACAATAATATGGCGAAAGGCCATCTAAAATAAATAACTGCGGAAGCATTGAAGGTAAATGAGTCCATCCAACTCCACGACAAACTGAGTGCAGAACAATGACCTATCGCACCTTTAATCCTCGTCGGAAAAGTCTGCAACATGAGACGTTGCAGCCATGTAGGTCAGCACATGGAATATGCTGGCAATTTCACACCATAGAACAATAATTAAAAAAAGGCTATCTCTATATGCAAATTTAGCTGGTGGAGGCTCTAAGTTTAATTTTTGCATAAAGCCAATTTTACCCTACAACAAAGGAATAAATTTTTATTTACTACTAAATTAAAATGCCATTATTGAGAAGGTTCCTCCAACTCAATCCCAAAATTCCCAAGTTAGTAGTAACCCAATAATTTGATTAAAAAGAGTGATGAGATCAACCAATAATTCACTTCTAGATACTCAAGTTGTCCATAACCGGGGACACGACTAATCATGATTAGTTTGTACACTCTGCAGAGGTTTGCGCACTTTTCCCCACAAGACTCGACCACCTCCATGATCGGAAGATCGAGACATAGCCTTTCAGAAGCGTTTGCCCTTAACCCTGGGTAGACCGGTACACCTACTTTCCCCTACATCACGGAAAGAGGTCACACAACTTACTCAAATATGTCAGAGCCCATAATGGCTTGTGGCAGCACACGAAAGTTTCTAGGCATGAAATATCTTATGATCCCTTTGAGCCTGGGTGGCGGACCTAGGGTAATCACACGGGTACTCCGGGATTCCCCTTGGGCAAGCACTGGTTTTTCCAGGTGCCCCAAACAATGCACCCATATGCGTATTAAAGTTGCCACCCTATGTTGTCCCAAAATTATTATCTCTTGCAACTTGCATGAATCACACATACCAATCCCCGTCTACGAGCATGGCTAAGCAATATATGATATAACGAATATTCCCGAGGTGATCAAAGGTCATAGGTTTCTACCACATGAACTGCAAAGCAAATCCACATGTTCCCAATCCTACTCATGCAATCTTTGAGGGTGAAACTAATGCATAGTAAAACTGGGTATTGAAAATTATGATCAAAGTGTGAACTTGCCTTGCTGATGACCGTTGAACTGTAAAGATTCGTAGTAGCAAGCCTCGCACTCCGGATGATCTAGCATAAGCAAGCAATAACATACATAAGCATACAAGCAAAGATCCAAAAAATAAAGCAAATAAAAGACTTCAAAAACAACCAAATAAAGTTTCTGCACAGAACGAAAATTTTACAGCAACAAAATTAAATGGTTTTGGTTTTAACATAAAGTACAAGTCACTAGCTTCGATTTGCAAAAAGAATCACCTAAAACGGAGTTACGAAACTCGAGATATGGCCTAACGAAGTTTGAATTCAGATCTGTTTGAATTCAAATTTTAAAATTTTCAAAAATATTTTTCGTTTGGTCCTCTGGATAGATGGGATTTCTATGAACTAGTAGGAAAAAGAATCAACTAAATCGGATCTATATACTAAAAGATATATACAAGAAAGAAGATTTGGTAAAGAATCTGAATTTGGAAAAAGTTCTTGAAAAAGAAAAAGAAAATCGGCCAAAGACAAGTGGCGCTCTGTGATTGGCTCCCTGGGTGCTCACCGGACTTGTCGCCGGCGACGAGGAAGAAGGTGGCTCCGGTGTGCTGTGGTGAAGGATGTGTGCGGGACGGTGTAGAGGACGGTGAAGCGGATCTGAGCAGCAGTGCGACGGGATCGTTCTCGTCTCCTGGCGCGGTGGAGAAGCCGCCGGAATACACGAACTCCGACGAGCAATTGGCGAGGTTAGGTAGAGGGAAAAGCTCCAGAAGGAGAGGGCTTCAGACGAGGGTTGAGAGGGCTCCCAGGGGTGCTTTATATATGGCTTGGGGAGGTCCAGAGTTGGGTGGGGCGAGCTGTGTTAATGGCTGCAGTTTCAAGCACTCATGACGGCCATTATGGGCGACTCCCAGGCGCACTAGGAAGGGGAAGGGGTAGAAGGAGGCGAGGGGATTCCATTCAGAGGGTTTTCGGGGTGAGGGAGAGGAAGGGGAGGGAAGGAAGAGGTGGAGGCTCCATGGATGGAAGTTCTGTTAGTGTTCACGTACAGAGAGGAGGAAGAAGATTTTTTTTGAGAGATGAGAGGAGAAAGAAGATGAGTACATGGGAAGAGGTATGGGCCTTAGGCCTGGCTAGGGCGTGCTGGGCTGCGTTTTTTAAACCTTTTTTTACAGAAGCAATGAAACAACAAAAACAAAATAAATACAAGTCTAAAAATTTCCAGAAAATTCACATAGTTATATGGTCTTATATATGACCTAGTGAACTTTTATGTGGCCTAAAATGCAAGTTTTCAAAAATAAACGTTTTACTAAACTAATAAAATAAATTGCAAATAAAACCCAACAAATATATTTTTGGTTCCAAATTCAAATTCCAATATTTTCCTTCTGATTTTGAAGAAGTCATTTTATCTTCTCTCTTTATTTTATTTTTGGAATAATGGAAATAAATTGTTGGTGGAACCAAGTTTGATCCAATTTCCAAATTTTGAAATTTCAAAAGTGGGTTTTAGGGAAACTTCCAACTCTCTCTTTTGGTCCTTGAGTTGCTCAAAGTTCCTTGGATCAAAATCAAATAATACAAATGGGGTAAAAATGCATAAATCATGGATGCATATGAATGATCTATTTATAAACATCCAAATTGAAAATTGGGATGTTACAAACCTACCCCCCTTAAGATGAATCTCGCCCTCGAGATTCGGGTTGGATAGCGAATAGGTGTGGGTGGTCCTGTCAGAGATCTTCTTCTCGTTCCCAGGTGGCTTTTTCTTTGATATGATGACTCCATTGAACCTTGCAGAACTTGATGACCTTGCTGCTGGTAACTTGATACGTCTCACAACATATCTATAATTTATGAAGCATTCATGCTATTTTATTATCTGTTTTGAATGATTATGGGCTTTATTATACACTTTTATATTACTTTTGGGACTAACCTATTAACCAGAGGCCCAGCCCATATTGCTGTCTTATTGCCTGTTTCAGTATTTCGAAGAAAAGGAATATCAAACGGAGTCCAAACGGAATGAAACCTTCGACAGCGTGATTTTTTGGAAGAATATGATCCTGGAGACTTGGAGTTCATGTCAGAAGATCCTCGAGGTAGCCACGAGATAGGAGGGCACGCCCCCTGTCTCGTGGGCCCCTCGAGCACCTCCCGACCGACTTCTTTCACCTATATAAGCCTACGTACCCTAAAAACATCGAATATCAAGATAGCTCGGGGGTTCCGCCGCCGCAAGCCTCTGTAGCCACCAAAAACCTCTCGAGAGGCTGTTCCCGCACCCTGCCGGAGGGGGATCCTTCATCGGTGGCCATCTTCATCATCCCGGTGCTATCCATGACGAGGAGGGAGTAGTTCACCCTCGGGGCTGAGGGTATGTTCCAGTAGCTATGTGTTCGATCTCTCTCTCTCTCTCTCTCTCATGTTCTCTCTCGTGTTCCCTCTATGGCACGATCTTGATGTATCCCGAGCTTTGCTATTGTAGTTGGATCTTATGATGTTTCTCCCCCTCTACTCTCTTGTGATGAATTGAGTTTTTCCTTTGAAGTTATCTTATCGGATTGAGTCTTTTATGAGAACACTTGATGTATGTCTTGCCGTGCTTATCTGTGGTGACAATGGGATATCATGTGCCACTTGATGTATGTTTTGGTGACCAACTTGCGGGTTCCGCCCATGAACCTATGCATAGGGGTTGGCACACGTTCTTGACTCTCCGGTAGAAACTTTGGGGCACTCTTTGAAGTACTTTGTGTTGGTTGAATAGATGAATCTGAGATTGTGTGATGCATATCATATAATCATGCCCACAGATACTTGAGGTGACAATGGAGTATCTAGGTGACATTAGGGTTTTGGTTGATTTGTGTCTTAAGGTGTTATTCTAGTACGAACTCTTTAATAGATCGATCCGAAAGAATAACTTTGAGGTGGTTTCGTACCCTACCATAATATCTACCTTTGTTCTCCGCTATTAGTGGCTTTGGAGTGACTCTTTGTTGCATGTTGAGGGATTGTTATATGATCTATCTATGTTATTATTGTTGAGAGAATTTGCACTAGTGAAAGTATGAACCCTAGGCCTTGTTTCCTATCATTGCAATACCGTTTACGCTCACTTTTATCGCTCGTTACCTTGCTGTTTTTATAATTTCAGATTACAAATACCTTATCTACCATCCATATTGCACTTGTATCACTATCTCTTCGCCGAACTAGTGCACCTATACAATTTACCATTGTATTGGGTGTGTTGGGGACACAAGAGACTCTTTGTTATTTGGTTGCAGGGTTGTTTGAGAGAGACCATCTTCATCCTACGCCCCCTACGGATTGATAAACCTTAGGTCATCCACTTGAGGGAAATTTGCTACTGTCCTACAAACCTGTGCACTTGCAGGCCCAACAACGTCTACAAGTAGACATCAAGCTCTTTTCTGGCGCCGTTGCCGGGGAGGTGAGTGCTTGAAGGTATATCTTTAGATCTTGCAATCAAATCTTTTTGTTTCTTGTTTTATCACTAGCTTAGTTTATAAAATAAAATTACAAAAAAATGGAGTTAAGTTTGTCTCATACGCTTCGTCTTTTTAATATCTTTCGCGAGTTTGATGGAAAGGAAAATTGTGCTCAAGTGCTAGAGGAAGAGTGCATTAAAATGCTTGATACTAAATTTTTGAATGATGATCATGATTGCAATGTTGTTAGTATAAACTCCTTGAATATCCATAGTATTAATGATAATTGCTCTAGTCATGATGAAAATATCTCTTATGAGCATGTCAACTTTTGTGGAGTGCATGTTTGCATGAACACACCAAATAGAGAATATATTTATTGCAAGAGGCATAAGCATTTAGAAACTAATGGTTGCAAGAAAGGCTAGATGTGAGTGTTGAAAATTTAAAATTCCTTTGCCGTACTTGTGAACTTTGCAATGAATGTGGTCATTTACATCTCCAATGCAAATTGTTTCATGACTGAATCGTGTCCAAAAATTGTGATGATTTGATTTCCTTTGCACATTATAATGAACTTAGTTTGCTTTTGGGTTATGAAGAGTTGAAACGTTTAACTAAGCCTATTCCAGAATTTAATCTTGAGCATTTCCTTGATATTGATCTAGAGAAGATTTATTTGTTTTGTGCGGTGAATTGCATTGAAAATCCTTATATTGCCAATTACCTAAAGAAAAGAAAGCAAATAGAGGATGATGAGAATACTAATGAAAGGTAAGAGACTTCCCAATATCCTCCTATTATTTCTTATGATGAATCAGGTAACGAGGAGGAGCTTTCTATTCAACCAATCTCATCAATAAGGAGCTCGAAGAGGAAGCTTGAACCCACACATAATGTGAAGAGTAAAAAGAAAAGAAGGAGCAACAAAGGTAGAAAGGTATCCCTCCCAAATTATGTTGCTCCTACTACTCTTTGTGATGATGATAATTGCATTACTATTGGTGCTATCCATATTTTTAACGATGAGAGTGATTATGCTTATGATATGAAAAGGCCCAAGCTTGGGGAAGCCATGTTTGATGAGTATGAAATATTTGAGAATATATTTGCTGAAATTAATGTTTGTCCCAAGCTTGGGGATTCTATGTTTAGTGAAGATGATGTTTTTAGCATCCCAAGTTTTGATATGCAAAGTTGTTATGATGATAGCATGCCTTGTACCTATGATGATTATATTGATGAAAGTGGGTTTGGAAGAGTGTCAACTTTAGGAAGTAGTGATCCCACTATTTTGGAGGATGTTGAATCTTATAATATTTATGAAAGTGGATTTGGAAGAGTGTCAACTTTATTTAGTGATGATTCCACTATCTTGGGAGAGGTTTCAATCGATTATGATGAGAACGAAGTTGCTACTTATGATGATTATTGTGATGAAACTTATGCTATAAAAAGTAGTGATGATTATATTTATAAAACTTGTCATGATTATGATTACCCTTTTTCTGAACATTACTCTTTTGATGTGGAAACAATTTTTAGTGTTCAAGTCTCTTATGATACTCTCACTATTCCGAATGAGAAGAATTTTGCTTATGTGGAGAGTAGTAAATTTTATATGCTTGTAGAACATGAAAAGAATGCTTTAGGTGCTGGTTATATTTTTGAATTCATTCATGATTCTACTGAAAATTATTATGAGGGAGGAACTTATGCTTGTAGGAATTGCAATAATATCAAGTTTCCTCTCTATGTGCTTAAAGTTTTGAAGCTATACTTGTTTTACCTTCCTTTGCTAGTTGATTATTGTTCCCATAAGTTTTTTCCTCACAAAATCCTTAGGAATAGGAAGTGGGTTAGGCTTAAATGTGCTAGTCATATTCTTCATGATGCTCTCTTTATGTTTCAATTCTTATCTTTTATGTGAGCATCATTGCCATCATCATGCCTAGCTAAAAAGGCATTAAAGAAAAGCGCTTGTTGGGAGACAACCCAATATTTACCCTTACTGTTTTTGTGTGTCCACATGATTATGATACTGTATTAATCATGTTTTATAGCTTTTGTTTCAATAAAGTGCCAACTAGAACCTTTGGGAAGACTTGGGTGAAGTTTATGTGATCTTGCTGTAAAAAACAGAAACTTTTGCACTCACGAGATTAGCTGCCATTTTTTACTGGAGAGTGCTTTTAGGTTGATTATTTTTGCAAATGATTAATAGACAAATTCCTCAGGTCCACCAATTTATTTCAGAATTTCGTGAGTTCCAGAGGTATACGTTTGATACAGATTATTACAGACTGTTCTGTTTTTGACAGATTCTGTTTTCATTGTGTTGTTTGCTTATTTTGATGCATCTATGGCTAGTATTAAGTGGTATGAACCATAGAGAAGTTGGAATACAGTAGGTTTTACACCAATATGAATTTATAATGAGTTAATTACATTACCTAAGTGGTGGTTTTATTTTCTTATACTAATGGAGCTTACGAGTTTTGTTTTGAGTTTTGTGTGGTTGAAGTTTTCAAGTTTTGGGTAAAGATTCGATGGACTATGGAATAAGGAGTGGCAAGAGCCTAATATTCGGGATTACCAAGGCAACCCAAGGTAATATTCAAGGACAACCAAGAGCCTAAGCTTGGGATGCCCCGGAAGGCATCCCCTCTTTCGTCTTCGTTCATCGGTAACTTTACTTGGAGCTATATTTTTATTCACCACATGATATGTGTTTTGCTTGGAGCGTCATTTTCTTTTATTAGTATTTGATTGATGTTATTTAGAATAATGTTTTTCATCTTTATTTTCGATAAAAATGACAAGGATAGCCTTTGCCATGCTTATTTTTCTAGTATACATGTTGCTGTTTGAAAACAGAAAGTTTACTGCTGTTGCAAAAATTCCCTAGAAAAGTCAGAGAATGGTATAATGTTGAATCTTTTTGCATATTGAGCTCTGATAAATTTATTACATTGGGAGTTTTCTCTCATAATTTTTGGAGTTAGGGAAGTATTGATACTCTTGCATTCTTTACAGACTGTACTGTTTTGGCAGATTGCTGTTATGTTTGCATTGTTTGCATATGTTTGCTTGTTTAATGATTCTATTTGAGGATAGGAGTATTAAATATGCAGATGCATTTAGTATGCAATGTTGAATAATAATTTTAGTAATTTGTTACAGTAGAAAATGATAAGGTTTTGCATTGGTTTATACTAACCTATCTCACGAGTTCTTGTTGAGTTTGTTGTGAATGAAGCTTTTGATAAAAAGAAGAGAAACCATGATATGAGAGGAATTAAGGAGACATAAAAGTTCAAGCTTGGGGATGCCCAAGGCACCCCAAGATAATATTTCAAGAATTCTCAAGCATCTAAGCTTGGGGATGCCTCGTTAGGCATCCCACCTTTCTTCTTCAACAACTATCGGTTAGTATCGGTTGAGCCTAAGTTTTTGCTTCTTCACATGAGTTGTGCTATCATTGCAATGTCATTTTATTTTGTTTTGCTTGCTGCTTGAATACAATACCAAGATCTGAAATTCTTAAATGAGAGAGAGTCTTCGCATAGTTACATAATTATTTAGCTACTCATTGATCTTCACTTATATCTTTTTGGAGTAGTTTATCATTTACTCGTGTGCTTCACTTATATCCTATGAGTAAATGGTTGAATGAGTTGAATGTCATAAATCTGAAATTATATATGTCTCATTTGCTTATCCCATGGGGAGTAATGACTTCACATCTAAGAAGTAGAGGTTGTATATTTATTGACGGTTAGCAAGCATTGTATTGGTCATTTGAACAATTCATGAAAGAATATTGAAGGAAGGGAGATTTCACATATAAATATACTATCCTAGAAATCTTTTATAATTGTGAGCACTCATTAAGTATGACATGCTAAAGAGTTGATGTTGGACAAGGAAGACAACGTAATGGGTTATGTTTTCTCACATCTCAGTTAAAGTATATTGTCATGGATCATTCAAACATGTTGAGCTTGCCTTTCCCCCTCATGCTAGACAAAATTCCTGGCACCAAGTAGAGATACTACTTGTGCTTCCAAATATCCTTAAACCCAGTTTTTGCCATGAGAGTCCACCATACCTACCTATGGATTGAGTAAGATCCTTCAAGTAAGTTGTCATCGGTGCAAGAAATAAAAATTGCTCTCTAAATATGCATGACTTATTAGTGTGGAGAAAATAAGCTTTGTACGAACTTGTTATGGAAGCAATAAAAGCGACATACTGCATAATAAAGGTCCATATACAAGGGTCAATATAAAGTGACGTTCTTTCGCATTAAGATTTTGTGTATCCAACCCTAAAAGCGCATGACAACCTCTGCTTCCCTCTGCGAAGGGCCTATCTTTTACTTTATGTCTTTTACTTTATGCTAGAGTCAAGGTGATCTTCACCTTTCCCTTTTTCATTTTATCCTTTGGCAAGCACTTTGTGTTAGGGTGATCCTGATATATATATCCAATTGGATGTACGTTAGAATGAACTATTATTGTTGACATCACCCAAAGGTGAATACGTTTGGAGGCAACACTATAAGCCCCTATCTTTCTCAGTGTCCGATTAAAACTTCATAACCACAAGTATTGCGTGAGTGTTAGCAATTGTAGAAGACTATATGATAGTTGAGTATGTGGAGTTTGCTATTCCTGAAAATAAGATGAATTGCAATTGTTTGATGACTGAGAATGAAGTTTGCTAGTTTTCAAGAAAGTTTATGGTCTATGCTTTGACATGTGAATTGCTTGTTACTTTATCGTGAGAAGTTTTATGAGATGAACTACTGTTATGACATGTTATCATGCTAGAAAAGGTGATTGAAATTATCATTGATCAAACTTGTGCACCTCTAGCATTCACACTTCATAAATTCTTTCTTTTATCATTTACCTACTCGAGGACGAGTAGGAATTAAGCTTGGGGATGCTGATACGTCTCCAAAGTATCTATAATTTATGAAGCATTCATGCTATTTTATTATCTGTTTTGAATGATGATGGGCTTTATTATACACTTTTATATTACTTTTGGGACTAACCTATTAACCAGACGCCCAACCCATATTGTTGTTTTATTGCCTGTTTCAGTATTTCGAAGAAAAGGAATATCAAACAGAGTCCAAACGGAATGAAACCTTCGGCAACGTGATTTTTTGGAAGAATATGATCCTGGAGACTTGGAGTTCACGTCAGAAGATCCTCGAGGCAGCCACGAGATAGGAGGGCGCGCCCCCCTACTGGGCGTGCCCCCTGTCTCATGGGCCCCTCGAGCACCTCCCGTCCGACTTCTTTCGCCTATACTAGCCTACGTACCCTAAAAACATCGAATATCAAGATAGATTGGGAGTTCCGCCGCCGCAAGCCTCTGTAGCCACCAAAAACCTCTCAGGAGCCCGTTCTGGCACCCTGCCGGAGGGGGGATCCTTCACCGGTGGCCATCTTCATCATCCCAGTGCTATCCATGACGAGGAGGGAGTAGTTCACCCACGGGGCTGAGGGTATGTACCAGTAGCTATGTGTTTGATCTCTCTCTCTCTCTCTCTCTTGTGTTCTCTCTCGTGTTCCCTCTATGGCACGATCTTGATGTATCCTGAGCTTTGCTATTGTAATTGGATCTTATGATGTTTCTCCCCCTCTACTCTCTTGTGATGAATTGAGTTTTTCCTTTGAAGTTATCTTATCGAATTGAGTCTTTTATGAGAACACTTGATGTATGTCTTGCCGTGCTTATCTGTGGCAACAATGGGATATCATGTGCCACTTGATGTATGTTTTGGTGACCAACTTGCGGGTTCCGCCCATGAACCTATGCATAGGGGTTGGCACACGTTCTTGACTCTCCGGTAGAAACTTTGGGGCACTCTTTGAAGTACTTTGTGTTGGTTGAATAGATGAATCTGAGATTGTGTGATGCATATCGTATAATCATGCCCACGGATACTTGAGGTGACAATGGAGTATCTAGGTGATTAAGGTGTTATTCTAGTACGAACTCTTTAATAGATCAATCCGAAAGAATAACTTTGAGGTGGTTTGGTACCCTACCATAATCTCTACGTTTGTTCTCCGCTATTAGTGGCTTTGGAGTGACTCTTTGTTGCATGTTGAGGGATTGTTATATGATCTATCTATGTTATTATTGTTGAGAGAACTTGCACTAGTGAAAGTATGAACCCTAGGCCTTGTTTCCTATCATTGCAATACCGTTTGCGCTCACTTTTATTGCTCGTTACCTTGATGTTTTCATAATTTCAGATTACAAATACCTTTATCTACCATCCATATTGCACTTGTATCACCATCTCTTCACCGAACTAGTGCACCTATACAATTTACCATTGTATTTGGTGTGTTGGGGACACAAGAGACTCTTTGTTATTTGGTTGCAGGGTTGTTTGAGAGAGACCATCTTCATCCTACGCCTCCTACGGATTGATAAACCTTAGGTCATCCACTTGAGGGAAATTTGCTACTGTCCTACAAACCTGTGCACTTGCAGGCCCAACAACGTCTACAAGAAGAAGGTTGTGTAGTAGACATCATAACCCTGCTTGCAGTCTCGAGAATCTTGACGGGCTTCTCCTCATAGGTCAGATCACTATTGTCACGCCCAATATGCGATACTATCCTAAAGAGACTCGAAGGTCCCACCAAGGATAGAACCGCATATTGATACACTTTTGCAAGGTGGATATCATTACATCAACATTACATAATAGATGGGGATACATACAAGGCAAACAGTGCCACATGAATACAACATCATACATAAGAGCAACATCCGACTACGGATGAACACAAACAGAAACTCAAACGACATCCACCCTGCTAGCCCAGGCTACCGACCTGGAACCTATCCCCTGATCGAAGAAGAAGCAGAAGAAGAACTCCAAAATAAGCAACATCGCTCTCGCGTCAAGATCATCACATAACCTGTACCTACAACTGTTGTTGTAGTAATCTATGAGCCACGAGGACTCAGCAATCCCATTACCATGGGTATCAAGACTAGCGAAGCTTAATGGGTAAGTAAGGGGTAAAGTGGTGAGGTTGCAGCAGCGACTAAGCATGATATGGTGGCTAACATACACAAATAAGAGCGAGAAGAGAAGCAACGGAATGGTCGTGAAGCTAACAATGATCAAGAAGTGATCCTGAACTCCTACTTACGTCAATCATAACCCAAAACCGTGTTCACTTCCCGGACTCCGCCGAGAAGAGACCATCACGGCTACACACTCAGTTGATGCGTTTTAATTAAGTCAAGTGTCAAGTTATCTACAACTGGACATTAACAAATTTCCATCTGCCACATAACCGCAGGCACGGCTCTCGAAAGTTTATACCCTGCAGGGGTGTCCCAACTTAGCCCATCACAAGCTCTCAAGGTCAACGAAGGATATTCCTTCTCCCAGGAAGACCCGATCAGTCTCGGAATACTGGTTTACAAGACATTTCGACAATGGTAAAACAAGACCAGCAAGACCACCCGATGCGCCGACATCCCGATAGGAGCTGCACATATCTCGTTCTCAGGGCAACACCGGATGAGCAATCCGTACAACTAAAACCAGACCTCAAGTTTCCCTGAGGGGGCGTTGCAAAGGGCTCTGGTTCGGACCAGCACTTAGAGAAGAACTGGCCCGGGCGGGGGGGGGGGGGGCTAAAATAAAGATGACCCTCGGGTTGGCTGACCCAAGGGAAAGGTATAGGTGGTGGTGAGGCAAATGGTAAAACCAAGGTTGGGCCTTGCTGGAGGAGTTTTATTCAAAGCGAACTGTCAAGGGGGTCCCATAAATCACCCAACCGCGTAAGGAACGCAAAATCCGTGAACATAATACCGATACGACGGAAACTAGGGGGGCAAGAGTGGAACAAAACACCAGGCATAAGGCCGAGTCTTCCACCCTTTACCAAGTATATAGATGCATTAATTAAATAAGAGATATTGTGATATCCCAACATAATCCTGTCCACCATGGAGCAATCTTCAACTTCACCTGCAACTAACAACTATAAGAGGGGCTGAGCAAAAAGTGGTAACATAGCCAAACAACGGTTTGCTAGGAAGGGTGGAAAAGTTAGAGGCTGACATGGCAATTTGGGAGGCTTGAAGAACAAGTGATAGGTAGCGCAGCAAAGCGATAGAACGAAGCAACTAGCATAGCAATGATAGTAGTGAGATCCAAGGTGACAGTCATCTTGCCTAAAATCCCGCTAGGAAGAAGAACGAGTCCATGAAGAAGACGAGCGGGCAAAGACGAACCAAGCGTAGCCGAGCGAATCCTCACGATCGCAACGAAACAGGAACTAACAAGAAGATGCACAACCGGAAAAAAGGAAACATCATGGTAAACAACTAAGAATAATCATGGCATGATGCACAATCAAGTGTGATGCATGTCCGGTTTAATGAGGCATGGCATGGCAAAGTGCAACAAACAATACTACAAGTTAAGTGGCGCTCAATATGCAACGAGTTGCATATTGACAAAACACCACATTGACATATTTAGTTTAATCTCGTTTAAGCATGGCAAGAGGTGAGGCATACTTAAACTAACTATTTAGGCAAGTTTAAATGAGGCCAGAAACATCAAATAATAATTCCGGTAAATCCTCATGTTATTTAGCAATTTAATGCAACAACAATTTTAAACATTTTAAATGTTGTTATCATGATGCGGATGACATATGCAAGTTTTATGCCATTTATGAAAATGTTGACATGACCATGTTATGAAGCATTTGGTCGCCATGGCGGAACAAAAGGGGTGTCACGACAACTACAACGGAAATGGTGCCACGGCAACATTCCGGTGATCCGACAACTCATCAAGATGTCGGTGCAAGAGAAAGTGAGGATGAACGGATCATGCAAGGATGGTGGGGTGGTCCCGGATACCGGGTTTCCCACGGGTCGAAGGCATGGCAACCAAGGAGGAACGTGCAATGACAACTCAGATACGGTGCAAACACAAGCATCTCATACAACACACATGCATTCATTCGCGGGCGTTGTCTTGGGTTTATACCTTCGAAGCGTGCATTTCGGAGCGGGTCGAGTTCAACAAAGGAAGTAGTGGTACACGGGCCGTAGTGGAAGTAGTTGTTCTCGCGGCGGTAGTGGAAGTAGTGGTTCACGGACGTCGTGGAAGTAGTTGTACAGAGTCGTTGTTGGACTTGACGGATCCGAGGTCTCCGGACATAGCGGTACTTGGCATCTCATCGTATTGCCGTAGTCGGACTTGATAAAATGCACACCGGCTGCAGTCGTGGTACTTGGCGGCAGAAAACACCCGACGTGGGTACCCGAACTTGGCGCGTCCGGGTCGGGTACTTGGCGAGCACGCACGTAGAGGTACTTGGCGAACTTGAGGGGGTCTTGGCTTGCAGGGAAAACATACAAGACTTGGGCGACGCTGGGCATCGGGATCAGGAGCGTGCTCGCTCGGGCATGGGGCTGGTCGAAGTCAACGCATGAGGCACGCGTGCGGGCGGAGTAGCAAGTTCAGGTGGTGGTCGCGGTCAGGCGAGCGACGGGGCACGGCAGTGATGCGGCAAGGAGCTTCAGCTACTGTCTATGACGCGCAGAGGAGCTCCGGCAGGGACCAAGGCGGTGGCAGGGAGTACCCTGGTGAGGCCCATCCAGATCCGGTGGCGGCGGCAGCGGGCTCTGGTGGTCGACGGAGAGGCGCTAGGCCATGGCGACGGAAGGAGCGGCTCGTGGGGCACATGGATGCGAGAGCAGTGGTGGGGCTGAGCGGCTTGGGGTGCTCGAAGGAAGAGGCCCCGACGGAGGAGAAGGATGGCGGGGACAAGGGAGTCGCCGCAGAGGTGGAGCTCGGGGTTCCTCGAGGCCATGGGGATGGCCGGCAGCAGAAGGAGGCGCGGCGAGGCGCAAGGGGTCGAGACGAGGGCGTGGCGCGTGGGTGCCTGGCGGCGGGCAGAGGGAACAAGAGGAAGAGACCAAGAGGAGGGGATCGATCAGGGCTGGGGCTCTCGATCGGCTAGGGTTATAGGTTTATGTGGGCTGGCTGGGTTAATGGGCCGACCTGGGCTGTCTCTCTCCTCTCTCTCTCATACTTTCTTTAACAGAAAAGAATTAGAGAGAAGAAAAGAAAAAAGAGGGTTAGGGAAAGAAGTTGGACCTGGGGATTATTCTTCCGGACTCATAAAAATGAGCTTGACCCAAGAAAAATGGAGTGGGCAAGATTGCAAGAATTAAATTCAAAGTCATTTGAATTTAATTCAAATGGTTTGAACAAGGACTAGGATTTAGAAGTGTTCAAAAATGTTGAGAATTTAGGAGGAGCCTCGATAAATGGAGAAAGAATTATGGAGAAAGAACTTGAAGCAAAAGGCATGAGAATTAAATTGCAAGTGGGTTGCGGTTAATTCCAAACTAATGGAATATTTATTATAACTCCCTAAATATCGAGAGGATATGTTATAAAGAGAAATCACCATGTGCATCCCTCGATTTAAATAGATCAACGATCTATGCAATTTATTTAGCTAAGTTTAAAAAAGGTTGCCTGATGACATGATGCAATGCAAATGATGCAATGAGATGAAATGCAAGACATGAATAAAATGCAAAACGAAAGACAAAAACTCAACCACGAAGGAAATAAATATATCACATCTCCAGAAAAGGCAAGAGTTGGAGTTACGAATATGGAAAGTTGTATCTGGGGCGTTACAACACTCCACCACTATGAGAGGATCTCGTCCCGAGATCTAGGATGGCACCGGAGGGAAAATGAAGAGGAAGATAAGAGGTAAAACTAAGTTGCTTCTTTGACGAATGAGTGAAACCACAATCCTTGAGAGGTTGAAAACTTGAAAGAAGAACACAGCAGAGTTGAACACAATTGAGAGCACTGCGATAGAAAATAGAAACAAGGAACACCATTTGAACCTTGGAGGTTGCAAAGCTATGAATGACGAGTACAATGGACAAGAAGGAATTGAACCCACTCTGGTTGAAACGAGATAAACAAGGAACAAGAACGAAAGAATGCAGGCAGCACTCCGGTAGAAAAGAGAAGCAAAACTTGACAAAACGGGAAGAACTTGGAAAGAGGACATGACACTCCGGTTAAATGGCTAAGCACGAAAAGAACACGATCCTCACAAATCGAGATGATGAGTGAAAAGAGCAACATCACAATGCCTCCGGAAGAAAGAATAGAAGATAGATCATTGGAATAATAGAATGGAGAAGAAAATGCCAACTTCTATCACAAATGAGCTTGGAAAGCACCCTTCCAAGAAGGTTATAACGGAGTTGTTGGAAAACCAACAACGAAACGAATAAGCTTGTAGTGGGCTTATTGAAACATCTCAACACTTGAGGTGAAATTCTGCCACTAACAAAAAACAATTGCTTGCTTGAGATCAAAGAAGAGATGAAAACTTCTTTCGCCGAGAGGATAGGAGAAAACTCGAATCATTGATATTACCATAATTATCAACATTCCTTAGGGAAAGCTTTAGGTGAATTATGACACAAGATAAATCCAACAAAGAGATTAATGGATTTAAAATACCTCATTCTTGACAACATGTGAATCGTGAAACATGAATAAAAATTGTCAAGAATGATATAACACCATCTTAAAAGATGAGATAGAAAGAACTGCACTTCGGATGCAAGATGAAGAATGCTTGAACTCCTCAAAACAAAACATGTGTTGGGCACCATGTTTATTTTTAGAGTATAGCTTGGCGGGTCATAACTTCAAGAGAAATCTTGAAGAACAATTGAAGAATGAAAAGAATCCTTGATGAACCACCATGTAGAGCCTCCATGAAGAACTCCGGTAATAAAAGGATGATAAAAAGAAAGAGAACTTGAAAACACAAGGTGAAGCCTTGCGATGATTTAGATGGAGCTTCGCGACGAGATAATGCGGAAAAACTTGGAACTCCGAAAAAAAAGATGAAGCATCTTGAACCGAGAAATGTGACATGATGAGCAACGATGGAAAGAAGAAACTAGATCACTTGGATGAAACAATAATAAGAATTACGTTATGCATATCCTTCACCAATTTAAATTGATGACAAGCAACGGATTTGGCATACTACTTATTCTTCTTGAGGGATTGAAAAGAGATATAGTGCCAACTTGAAGAAGTTATTGATGGGACCACCGGTGGGATTGGAAACAACGAATGAAATGATACGGTAGTAAAGGAAGAGGAATCTTGAACGAACCACCGTAAGAATTGAAAATGAAATTAGCACAGGCACAGTTCACTGGGAAGAATTGGAAAATGAATGAAGATACTTGAGGGGATTTAGATACATGAGAACGAAGAGGCCATGAACTGATTAGAGGTTATTTGAACGATTCACCGGTAAGATTTGGAGAATGATAGCTACACGCTGAGCATGAAGAATTATGACATGATGGCCTTCGGAGGAAAGAAATGGAAACAACTCATGAAATGCTCCGAATGGGTGAAAAGAATTCTCACAATCAAAAACAAGTACGAGAGGATGGCATCAAGCTTGAACTATGCA
Source organism: Triticum aestivum (assembly GCF_018294505.1). Classification (NCBI taxonomy): domain Eukaryota; kingdom Viridiplantae; phylum Streptophyta; class Magnoliopsida; order Poales; family Poaceae; genus Triticum; species Triticum aestivum. The sequence goes on from NC_057813.1 coordinate 84,415,283, forward strand.
TCTTTGGTAGAACGGGTAAGGATTTAAGAGGAACTCTTCTTCGGTCTTCAAAATCTGAGAATGACGACGAGAAACACCACCATGAATTGTTGAGATACTCCGGAGAATGAAAAAAAAACAAAGAGGTTGAGCCAACAATGAAAAACAATTTGAAGTTGATCTTGGAAAACATCTGACCGATGAAATTCATTCTTACGTCAAACTTCGAAAAGAATTTGGGAATAGCTCCGAGAAAATTAGAAGAGTCAGGTAAGATCCTGGGAAAAGACCTGTGGGTTATGGGCCTACTCAAAAGGAAACACCGTTGAACGATTTTTAAAAGAGAGATTGCCCCGGTTGAATTAAATGACTTGAATGAGATAACAACCTCCAGATAGCTTGAACGGATTAAGAATGGAAACGCAAATCTTCTGAGATCTCTTCAACACTCTGGAACAAATGAATAGCAAGAGGTGAGTGATTGAGAGGTGCACTGGCATGAGAAGGCATTTGACACGAGGAAAATAGTATGATCAACACTACAAGCTTGAATTGGATCCACCAGAGAAGAAACAACAATGAAGGATGATGAACTTGAAATTGTTGAGCATCTTCATGGGAAATCACCGGATAAGAACATTGAAAGAAATGAATGAAGAGACTTCTCACAAATAAAAGGATACATGATTAAGAAATCTAAGTCCTTGAAGAAAAAGGGTGGGAGGGCGGGAAAACAAAGGGAACTTGGGGACGAATGAAATGGATACCGTTGAGAAAACTTAGAATTGATCTCACAAATGTTGAAATGATCGGATCCACTTGAAGGGAAGCACACCAGTTGGAAAGAATTGGCATGACAATCTCGATGATTAAAAGGATTAGTACTCCCATAGAAATATGAGAACACCGCTTGAAAGGTATGGAATCAATACTTGACATTGAAGCAACTCAAATACCACAACTCAAAACAACACAAAGGATTGGCTTGCAGAAATAAGCCAGAACAAATACATATGATAGAGATTTACCCAATCCCATATCAAGCATCTGTCGGAAAGATATTCTAGGAGCTACTTGAATTCCCACCTATAAAACTCCCAAAACTTTCTGGTTATGCAATCTGGTGTTGGGGATACAGGGGAAGCAATATATCTCACCCAAACTAACAATCCCTACATCCAGTTGTATCCATCCGTCAACACATAACCAAGAAAACTCCGGAAATCGTGTACCTCAACCTTCGAAAAGCATCCGTTATACGAGTTATGACAATACTCCCGAACTCCCCAGTACTGGGTGGCGTCGAGGTTATCTCACCAACAACTACATAAAAGAGATTTTCGATGTCGGCAAAACTCAGGTATTCCAGAACTGCAACGATAAAATTGTGACGACAACACCTCGGAGCTCAACTCCCCGGGACACTGCCACAACCCCTAAATGTCAGGAGGCACCAAGAACAATGTTCTCGTCACAAGAATATCAGAACGATCCACAGATACCCGCGAGATCCTAAAAAAAATTAGTGAAATTTGAGGAGAGGAAAGTCAAAACATCTACGTCGAGAGTCCTCACTAGAGCGATGAAGGGGGCTGAGGAGTAAAAAGAATCCTACTCTCCGATATATATAATCCTAAGACTCAAAATAGTTTTCTTCTAGACTCAACAACGACCAACAATCAAGGGGGCTCCTATGGTCGGTCGAGGCTCTGATACCAACTTGTCACGCCCAATATGCGATACTATCCTAAAGAGACTCGAAGGTCCCACCAAGGATAGAACCCCATATTGATACACTTTTGCAAGGTGGATATCATTACATTAACATTACATAATAGATGGGGATACATACAAGGCAAACAATGCCACATGAATACAACATCATACATAAGAGCAACATCCGTCTACGGATGAACACAAACAGAAACTCAAACGACATCCACCCTGCTAGCCCAGCCTGCCGACCTGGAACCTATCCCCTGATCGAAGAAGAAGCAGAAGAAGAACTTCAAAATAAGCAACATCGCTCTCGCGTCAAGATCATCGCATAACCTGTACCTGCAACTGTTGTTGTAGTAATCTGTGAGGCACGAGGACTCAGCAATCCCATTACCATGGGTATCAAGACTAGCAAAGCTTAATGGGTAAGGAAGGGGTAAAGTGGTGAGGTTGCAGCAGCGACTAAGCATGATATGGTGTCTAACAGACGCAAATAAGAGCAAGAAGAGAAGCAACAGAACAGTCGTGAAGCTAACAATGATCAAGAAGTGATCCTGAACTCCTACTTACGTCGATCATAACCCAAAGCCGTGTTCACTTCCCGGACTCCGCCGAGAAGAGACCATCACGGCTACACACTCGGTTGATGCGTTTTAATTAAGTCAAGTGTCAAGTTAGCTACAACCGGACATTAACAAATTCCCATCTGCCACATAACCGCGGGCACGACTCTCGAAAGTTTATACCCTGCAGGGGTGTCCCAACTTAGCCCATCACAAGCTCTCACGGTCAACGAAGGATATTCCTTCTCCCAGGAAGACCCGATCAGTCTCGGAATCCTGGTTTACAAGACATTTCGACAATGGTAAAACAAGACTAGCAAGACCACCCGATGTGCCGACATCCCGATAGGAGCTGCACATATCTCGTTCTGAGGGCAACACCGGATGAGCAATCTGTACAACTAAAACCAGACCTCAAGTTTCCCTAAGGGGGCACTGCAAACGGCTCTGGTTCGGACTAGCACTTAGAGAAGCACTGGCCCGGGGGGGGGGGGGCTAAAATAAAGATGGCCCTCGGGTTGGCCGACCCAAGGGAAAGGTATAGGTGGTGGTGAGGAAAATGGTAAAACCAAGGTTGGGCCTTGCCGGAGGAGTTTTATTCAAAGCAAACTGTCAAGGGGGTCCCATAAATCACCCAACCGCGTAAGGAACACAAAATCCGGGAACATAATACCGATATGACAGAAACTAGGGTGACAAGAGTGGAACAAAACACCAGGCATAAGGCCGAGTCTTCCACCCTTTACCAAGTATACAGATGCATTAATTAAATAAGAGATATTGTGATATCCCAACATAATCCTGTCCACCATGGAGCAATCTTCAACTTCACCTGCAACTAACAATGCTATAAGAGGGGCTGAGCAAAAGGCGGTAACATAGCCAAACAACGGTTTGATAGGAAGGGTGAAAAAGTTAGAGGCTGACATGGCAATTTGGGAGGCTTGAAGAACAAGTGATAGGTGGCGCAGCAAAGCGATAGAATGAAGCAACTAGCATAGCAATGATAGTAGTGAGATCCAAGGTGACTGTCATCTTGCCTGAAATCCCGCTAGGAAGAAGAACGAGTCCATGAAGAATATGAGCGGGCGAAGACGAACCAAGCGTAGCCAAGCGAATCCTCACGATCGCAACGAAACAGGAACTAACGATAAGAAGCACAACCGGAAAGAAGGAAACATCATGGTAAACAACCAAGCATAATCATGGCATGATGCACAATCAAGTGTGATGCATGTATGGTTTAATGAGGCATGGCATGGCAAAGTGCAACAAACAATACTACAAGTTAAGTGGAGCTCATTTAAGCTACCAAACAATATTAAATGTTGTTAAACATGGCAAGAGGTGAGGCGTAATTAAACTAACTATTTAGGCAAGTTTAAATGAGGCCGGAAACATCAAACAACAATTATGGTAAATCCTCATGTTATTTACCAATTTAATGCAACAACAATTTTAAACATTTTAAATGTTGTTATCATGATGCGGATGACATATGCAAGTTTTATGCCATTTATGAAAATGTTGACATGAGCATGTTATGAAGCATTTGGTCGCAATGGCGGAACAAACGGGGTGTCACGACAACTACAACGGAAATGGTGCCACGGCAACATTCCGGTGATCCGACCACTCATCGAGATGTCGGTGCAAGAGAAAGTGAGGATGAACGGATCATGCAAGGATGGTGGGGTGGTCCCGGATACCGGGTTTCCCACGGGTCGACGGCATGGCAACCAAGGAGGAACGTGCAATGACAACTTGGACACGGTGCAAACACGAGCATCTCATACAACACACATGCATTCGTTCGCGGGCGTTGTCTCGGGTTTATACCTTCGAAGCGTGTGTTTCGGAGCGGGTCGAGTTCAACGAAGGAAGTAGTGTTACACTGGCCGTAGTGGAAGTAGTCGTTCTTGCGGCAGTAGTGGAAGTAGTGGTTCACGGATGTCGTGGAAGTAGTTGTACAAAGTCGTTGTTGGACTTGATGGATCCGAGGTCTCCGGACATAGCGGTACTTGGCATCTCATCGTATTGCCGTAGTCGGACTTGATAAAATGCACACCAGCTGCAGTCGTGGTACTTGGCGGCAGAAAACACCCGACATGGGTACCCGAACTTGGCGCGTCCGGGTCAGGTACTTGGCGAGCGCGCACATAGAGGTACTTGGCGAACTTGAGGGGGTCTTGGCTTGCAGGGAAAACATACGAGACTTGGGCGACGCTGGGCATCGGGATCAGGAGCGTGCTCGCTCGGGCATGGAGCTGGTCGCAGTCAACGCGTGAGGCACGCGTGTGGGCGAAGCAGCAAGTTCAGGTGGTGGTCGCGGTCAGGCAAGCGATTGGGCATGGCAGCGATGCGGCAAGGAGCTCCAGCTACTGTCTATGACGGGCGGAGGAGCTCCGGCAGGGACCAAGGCGGCGGCAGGGGAGGACCCTGGTGAGGCCCATCCAGATCCGGTGGCGGCGGCAGCGGGCTCTGGTGGTCGATGGGGAGGTGCTAGGCCATGGCGGCAGACGGTGCATCTCATGGGGCACACGGATGTGAGAGCGGCGGTGGGGCTGAGCGGGTTAGGGTGCTCGAAGGAAGAGGCCCCGACGGAGGAGAAGGATGGCGGGGTCAAGGGAGTCGCCGCAGAGGTGGAGCTCGGGGTTCCTCGAGGCCATGGGGATGGCCGACAGCAGAAGGAGGCGCGGCGAGACGCAAGGGGTCGAGACGAGGGCGCGACGCGTGGGTGCCTGGCGGTGGGCAGAGGGAACGAGAGGAAGAGATCAAGAGGTGGGGATCGATTGGGGCTGGGGCTCTCGATCGGCTAGGGTTATAGGTTTAGGTGGGCTGGCTGGGTTAATGGGCCGGCCTGGGCTGTCTCTCTCCTCTCTCTCTCATACTTTCTTTAACAGAAAAGAATTAGAGAGAAGAAAATAAAAAAGAGGGTTAGGGAAAGAAGTTGGACCTGGGGATTATTCTTCCGGACTCATAAAAAATGAGCTTGACCCAAGAAAATGGAGTGGGCAAGATTGCAAGAATTAAATTCAAAGTCATTTGAATTTAATTCAAATGGTTTGAACAAGGACTAGGATTTAGAAGTGTTCAAAAATGTTGAGAATTTAGGAGGATCCTCGATAAATGGAGAAAGAATTATGGAGAAAGAACTTGAAGCAAAAGGCATGAAAATTAAATTGCAAGTGGGTTGCGGTTAATTCCAAACTAATGGAATATTTATTATAACTCCCTAAATATCGAGAGGATATGTTATAAAGAGAAATCACCATGTGAATCCCTCGATTTAAATAGATCAACGATCTATGCAATTTATTTAGCTAAGTTTAAAAAAGGTTGCCTGATGACATGATGCAATGCAAATGATGCAATGAGATGAAATGCAAGACATGAATAAAATGCAAAACGAAAGACAAAAATCCAACCACGAAGGAAATAATATATCACATCTCCGGAAAAGGCAAGAGTTGGAGTTACGAATATGGAAAGTTGTATCTGGGGCGTTACAACTATCCAACTGTATGGCCTCCAGTGGCACTGTATCTCTTTGAGGAATATCAGCCATCTCTACATGGCACTTCTTCAACTGGGAAACGCGAAACACATCATGAACTCCTGACAAGGCTTCTGGTAATTCCAACTTGTAGGCAATTTCACCCATGCGTTCTAAAACTCTGTACGGCCCCACAAACTGTGGTGCTAACTTTCCTTTGACTCCAAGTCGTTTAACTCCTCGAAGTGGCGACACACGTAGATATGCTCTATCTCCGACTTCATAGGTTACCTCCTTGCATTTAGTATCGGCATAACTCTTCTTTCTGGATTGGGCTACCTTGAGTCTGTCGCGGATCAGCTTGACTTTCTCCTCTGAATCTCTAATTAAATCTGGTCCGAATAATTTATGGTCTCCAACTTCATCCCACATCAATGGTGTCCTGCACCTCCTTCCGTACAAAGCTTCGAAAGGGGCCATTTTCAAACTAGCTTGATAGCTGGTTATATGAGAACTCTGCGTAAGGAAAATTATCATCCCAACTAGATCCATAATCTAGCGCACAAGCTCTCAACATGTCCTCCAGAATCTGATTGACTCTCTCGGTCTCCCCATCTATCTGCGGATGAAAAGTTGTATTGAACTCCAGCTTGGTACCCAAAGTTTCATGTAACTGATGCCAAAACTTTGAGGTAAATTTTGTTCCTCTATCTGATATGCTGGTCCTCGGAACTCCATGCAGACATACGATCCTGGTCATGTATATCTTGGCTAACTTAGCACTTGTATATGTGGTTTTCACGGGGATGAAGTGAGCTACCTTAGTCAAGCGATCAACCACTACCCAAATAGAATCATAGCCTGATCGGGTCCTGGGTAATCTTGTAATGAAGTCCATGCCAAGCTTGTCCGACTTCCAATCTGGTATCGGCAAGGGCTGAAGTAATCCTGCTGGTTTCTGGTGCTCTGCCTTAACCCTCTGACATACGTCACATACTGCGACATACTCGGCAATATCCTTCTTCATACCTGTTCACCAGAAATTTTCCTTCAAGTCCAAATACATCTTGGTGTTGCCCAGGTGTATTGTATAAGGCGAATCATGAGCCTCCTGAAGAATCAATTTCCTGATCTCTGGGTCATTTGGCACGTAAATACGCTGCTCAAACCATAAGGTTCCATGTTCATCCTCATGAAATCCTTCTGCCTTCCCTTGGTTCATCCTTCCCTTTATCTCCGCAATGCCTTTGTCTAACTTCTCGGCTTCTCGGATCTTTCCCAACAAAGTGTATTGAATTTCCATTGTGGCAACAAAACCTCGTGGTACTATCTCCAATCGAAGATCTCTGAGATCATCAATTAACTCCTGAGGTAATCCTCCTGCTGTGAGGGTATTGACATAACTCTTGCGGCTCAATGCATCTGCCACAACATTGGCCTTTCCTGGGTGATAGTGCAATTTCATGCCATAATCCTTTATGAGCTCCAACCATCTTCTCTGCCTGAGGTTCAACTCCTTTTGCGTGAAGATGTATTTCAAACTCTTGTGATCCGTGTAAACATCACACCTATTTCCAATAAGAAAATGTCTCCAGGTCTTGAGTGCGTGCACTTCGGCTGCTAACTCCAAATCATGTGTGGCATAATTCCGTTCATGAGGTCAAAGCTGACGTGAGGCATATGAAACAACTCTTCCTTCTTGCATAAGAACACCTCCAAGTCCCTGACGAGAAGCGTTGCAATATACTTGGAAATCCTTGCGTATATTCGGAAGAATTAGCACTGGGGCTGTGACCAAACGTTTCTTTAGCTCTGGAAACTGGACTTGCATTCGTTGGTCCAAACAAACTTAGTGTATTTCTTCAATAACTCCACCATGGGCTTCGCGATCTTGGAGAAATTCTCAATAAACCTCCGATAATATCCCGCGAGTCCAAGAAAACTGCGAATCTCTCCGACTGAGGTGGGTGCCTTCCATTCAGTGACGGCTTCAACCTTGGAGGGGTCTACTGCTATTCCTTCTCCTGATATAAAATGTTCGAGAAATCCAACTTCCTTCAACCAGAATTTGCACTTGCTGAACTTTGTGTAAAGTTGATGTTCCCTGAGCTTCTCGGGAACCAAGCGCAAATGTTCCTTGTGTTCTTCTTCGTTCTTCAAGTAAATCAATATGTCATCAATGAATACCACAACAAACTTATCCAAGAACTCCATGAATACCTTATTCATCATACTTATAAAATAGGCAGGGGCATGAGTCAAACCAAAAGACATGACCCTATAATGATAAAGCCCATATCTCTTGGTAAAGGTTGTCTTGGGTATGTCCTGTTCTCGAATCTTCAGCTGGTGATATCCTGATTGAAGATCAATCTTGGAGAAAACTTTTGCTCCTTGTAGCTGGTCAAACAAATCATTGATCATTGGCAGAGGGTACTTGTTCTTAATCGTCACCTTGTTTAGTGCACGATAATCTACAACCATTCTCAAGGTTCCATCCTTCTTCTCAACTAGAAGCACTGGGGCTCCCCAAGGTGATGAACTCGGTCGAATATAACCTTTCTCCAATAATTCCTTAATCTGCTTCTTAATTTCCTCCAGTTCATTTGCGGGCATCCGGTACGGTCTCTTGGATATTGGTCCGGTGCCTGGTAACAATTTGATCAAAAACTCTATGTCCCGATCCGGTGGCATGCCGGGCAATTCCTCTGGAAATACATCAGGATAATCCTTCACAACTGGTACTTCCTCCTGAACAACTCCCGAAAGAGAATTCACTTGAGTCCTCCTTGGCGTATGCCTCGACACATACTTGATCCGTTTCCCCTTTGGGGTGGTGAGAAGAATCAACTTACTGGCACAATCAATATTCCCTTCATACTTGGATAGCCAGTCCATGCCTAGAATTACGTCGAATCCTTGTGATTCTAGGATGATGAGATCTGTGGGAAAAACGTGTCTCCCTATGGTCAATGGCAACTAAAAATATCCCCGACTAGCCATATAATCTGCTCCTGGGGAACTCACTAACATAGGTGACTTAAGGGCTGCGGTCGGCAACTTAAACTTATCCACAAACCCCCTTGATATGAATGAATGCGATGCACCAGTGTCGAAAAGAACAAGGGCTGTAATTGAATTAATCAAGAACTTACCAACAACGATGTCAGGCTGGTCATAAACTTCCTCCACATTGACACGATTCACCTGACCTCTAGTGAAATGATTGGGCTTCTTTCCAGAGCTTCCATTTCCATTCCCGTTCTTCACCTCAGGGCAATCGGTGGCGTAGTGTCCGGTTTTCCCGCACTTGAAACAGGTAATGTGGCTCAGATCCTTCTTTGGCAGTGTAGCAGGGTTGGACTGATGCTGATTGTTGTTTCCTCCATTCCCATTGCCATTCCTATGGCCATTATGATTGTGTCCATTCGCTCCATGATGTGAATGTCCTCCATGGTTATGGTGAGTGTGTCCACTATACTTGCTAGATCCTGGTCCATTATTTCTCGAGTATGGGGTATAGCGGGGCTTCTGCTGAATACCAGAGTTGTACTTTCCCTATCCGTACTTCCTCTTGTGATTCTCCACCTGCTGCTACTTGCCTTCCAGAATGAGAGTCTTGTCGACCAACTCTTGATAATTGTTAAAGGTAGCCACAGTCAGCTGAAGTCCCAGATCATCGTTTAGTCCCTCTAGAAATTTCTCCTGCTTAGCGGCATCATGATAACCCACAAGTATAGGGGATCGCAACAGTTTTTGATAATTAAGAGTGTCGAACCCAACGAGGAGCTAAAGGTAGAATAAATATTCCCTCAAGTTCTATCGACCACCTATACAACTCTACGCATGCTTGACGTTCTCTTTACCGGAAACAAGTATGAAACTAGAAGTACTTTGTAGGTGTTTTTGGATAGGTTTGCAAGATAATAAAGAGAGCGTAAACATAAACTAGGGGCTGTTTAGATAAAGGCACAACTAAACTAGTAAAAGAAAAAAGCTTGTTGTCACGAGAAAGTTATTTTTCCCTAGGCAATCGATAACTAGACCGGTAATCATTATTGCAATTTTATTTGAGGGAGAGGCATAAGCTAACATACTTTGTCTACTTGGATCATATGCACTTATGATTGGAACTCTAGAAAGCATCCGCAACTACTAAAGATTCATTAAGGTAAAACCCAACCATAGCATTAAAGTATCAAGTCCCCTTTATCCCATATGCAACAATCCCTCTTACTCGGGTTTGTGTTTCAGTCACTCACCAACCCACTATAAGCGAATCATGAATGTATTGCAACACCCTACAGCGGGAATCCCTCACGCTTGCGCGACATGGAGGGCACCATAGGACAGCACCAATAATAAAACATACAACTCAAACCAATCACGATCATCAAATAGCCATTAGGACAAAACAGATCTACTCAAACATCATAAGATAGCCATACATCATTGGGGAATAATATATAGCGTTGAGCACCACGTTTAAGTAGAGATTACAGCGGGTAAGCGAGAGGTTACACCACTGCATAGAGGGAGTAAGAGTTGGTGGAGATGTTGGTGAAGATGGCGGCGGTGTTGGTGAAGATCGCAATGATGATGATGGCCCCCGGCAGCGCTCCAGCGCCACCGGAAGCAAGGGGGAGAGAGCCCCCCTTCTTCTTCTTCTTCGACCTCCTCCCTAGATGGGAGAAGGGTTTCCCCACTGTTCCTTGGCTCCCATGGCTTGGGAGGGGCGAGAGCCCCTCTGAGATTGGATCTATCTCTCTCTGTTTCTGCGTTGGCTGATTCTACCCCTTCACCATTTCCTTTATATATGGAGATCCGTAACTCCGATTGGGGTGAATCTTTCGCCAAGATCTTTCTCATAAAATTAGCTTTCTTGCGCCAGAAGAAGAGCATCAACCGCCTTACGGGTGGACCACGAGGGCCAGGTGCGCGCCTGGGGGGGTAAGGCGTGCCCCCTACCTCGTGCCCACATCGGATACTGTTTCGCGTTGATTTTACTTCCCAAAAATCATAAATATTCCAAAAAAAATCTCCGTACGTTTTCCCCGTTTAGACTCCGTTTGATATTGGGTTTCTGCGAAACAAAAAACATGCAATAGACAGGAACTGGCACTGGGTACTGGATCAATATGTTAGTCCCAAAAATAATATAAAAAGTTGCCAAAAAGTATATGAAAGTGAATAATATTGGCATGGAACGATAAAAAATTATAGATACGACGGAGACATATCAGCATCCCCAAGCTTAATTCCTGCTCGTCCTCGAGTAGGTAAATGATAAAAAAGATAATTTTTGATGTGGAATGCTACCTAGCATAATCTTGATCTTATGTCTAATCATGGCATGAATATTAAGACACAAGTGACTCAAGTCAATAGTCTATCATTTGACATAGAAGCAATAATACTTCGAGCGTACCAATAAAGCTATCATGTCTTTTCAAAACAACAAGGCCAAAGCAAGCTTATCCCTACAAAATCATACAGTTTGGCCATGCTTCATTTTCGTCACACAAAATTCCCCCATCATGCACAACCCTGATGAAGAGCCGAGCAATTGGTTCATACTTTTTAACGCGCTTCAGCTTTTTCAACTCTCATGCAATACATGAGCGCAAGCCATGGATATAGCACTATAGGTGGAATAGAATATAATGATGGAGGTTATGTGGAGAAGACAAAAAGGGAGAAAGTCTCACATCGACGCGGCTAATCAACGGGCTATGGAGATGCCCATCAATTGATGTCAATGTGAGGAGTAGGGATTGCCATGTAACGGATGCACTAAGAGCTATAAATGTATGAAAGCTCAACAAAAGAAACTAAGTGGGTGTGCATCCAACTTGCTTGCTAATGAAGACCTAGGGCATTTGAGGAAGCCCATCGTTGGAATATACAAGCCAAGTTCTATAATGAAAATTCCCACTAGTATATGAAAGTGACAACATAGGAGACAATCCATATGAAGAACATGGTGCTACTTTGAAGCACAAGTGTGGAAAAAGGATAGTAACATTGCCCCTTTTATTTTTTTAGGACAACTCATACCAGCATGGTGCATAAAAGAAAAATGAAAACTAAATGCAAAAGACACTCCAAGACTTGCACATATCACATGAATGAAACGAATCCGAAAACATACCGATACTTGTTGAAGAAAGAGGGGATGCCTCCCTAGCATCTCCAAGCTTAGACGCTTGAGTCTCCTTGAATATTTACTTGGGGTGCCTCGGGCATCCCCAAGCTTGAGCTCTTGCCTCTCTTCCTTCTTCTCACATCGAAACCTTCTCAGTCATCGAACACTTCATCCACACAAAACTTTAATAGAAAACTCGGTAAGATCCATTAGTATAATAAAGCAAATCACTACTCTAAGTACTGTAGCAAACCAATTCATATTTTTTCTGCATTGTATCTACTGTAATATAACTTTTTCATGGCTTAATCCACTGATATAAATTGATAGATTCATCAAAACAAGCAAACTATGCATCAAAACCAGAATCAGTCAAAAACAGAACAATCTGTAGCAATCTGAACATCCACCATACTTCTGGTACCACAAAAATTCTACAAAAATTAGGAAAAATAAACAAGTTGTACAGCAAGACAGTGCAAAAGGAATCAGAACCAATTGACATTCCAGTTAAAAATGTAAGATCGCACTACAGCCAAAGTTTCTGTCCTGCACCGTACAAACCAACAAGCATTGTAAACATCCTAAAGGCAAACCTTGGCACATTATTTTTATAATACAATGGAATTATACAAGGGGATAATTATTTTTGATGAAAAGTTTCTGTAATTAAGATTCACAAAGTTTCCGTGAGCATGAACAAAGTTCAAGGAGCTCTCCCACTTCAACAATGCTTGTCTCTCTCACTTTCACTTTCCTTTTTGAAAAGTTTTTAGGTTCCCCTCTTTATTTTTTTGTTTTTAAACTATATGAAAGCACTCAACAGAAATAAATGACTCTCTAAAACTTACGGGTTGTCTCCCTGGCAGCGCTTTCTTTAAAGCCATTAAGCTAGGCATATAGTGCTCAAGTAATGGATCCACCCGGATCCCAAGGTATATCAAAGCCAATCTTAATTAACAATGATTTGTAATTTAGTAGTGAGCACAAATTAACATATATCATGCAACAACGAAGTCTAACTCTCTTCCTATGCATCGGCATGTCATAAAAGAACAATTCATGCACACATAGTAAAGGCCAATGCATAGTATAAGCAGTTTCTTGCAATTTCATAGTATGTGAAACATAAAGAGGCGGAGATAGAGTTCCTCTCTCATAATAAATGCAAGTAGGAGCAGCAAGCACATGCATATTATATCTATCAAAATCATCATGTGCAACGGTAAAAGGCAACCCATCAATATAATCCTTAATAAGTGCAAGCTTCTCCGATCTAGTGTAGTCGGGAGAATTCAAAAAGATAATAGGACTATCATGTGTGGGTGCAATAGTGACAATTTCATGTTTAACATAAGGAACTATAGCAAGTTCATCTCCATAAGCATAATTCATATTGGCATCTTGGCCACAAGCATAGCAAGCAGCATCAAAAAGGGATATTTCAAGCAAATTCAAGAGATCATAGCAATCATCATAGCAATCATCATAGCAATCATCCTTCGGTAAGCATGAAGGGGAATTAAATAATGTATGAGTTGGAGGGTTACTCTCATTAGAAGGTGGGCACGGGTAGCTAATCCGCTCTTCCTCCTTTTGTTCTTCGCTCTCCTCATCATCTTTTTCATCCAATGAGCTCATAGTTTCATCAATTTCTTCTTCCATAGATTCCTGCAAAATATTAGTCTCTTCTTGGACAGCGGAGACTTTCTTAATAAGTGCATTAATTTCGTAATTGTATTTATAATTCTCATAGCAATATTTGAGGATAGCTAAATTTTCAGATCTATAACAAGCATCATCAAAATCCTCAAACTCTTTAAACATGGATTCAATTTCATAAGCACCCATAAAAGCAACAAATTCTTCTATTTGTTCCACATCATAGTAATAATATATACCTCCAGCATAAGAAGCCAAGGTTTCAGTATCATTAAATTTGCATGAAAAGGGGAGGTGTGGAGCATTCAACCTAGAGCAACAAGTATAATCATATTCCGAGCATAGTTGTCTAGCATACCACTTCAACATATTAATTTGATCCCATAAAAGTTTTCCTTTTTATGTCGAGCGATAATCCCTAAAGTATTCACGTCGATCCAACGTTAATCCCATTATAAAGTTGAATGGGGTTTTCTCAGGATTATCAAAGTAGTACAATTTTTTTTTCTCATGATGAGAATCGGGGGTTTTAGGTGTTACCCCATCCTCATGAGTAGCAAGTACACCTAATTTTTTTGGTTTTTTTGTTCCATATCCATAACTAAAGATAGAGAACAACTAAGAACAACAAATAAAAATTACTTAGTGATAAAGCAAACAAGCACACACGAGAATATTCACCCCACGCTATGACTCCCCGGCAACGGCGCCAGAAAAAGGTCTTGATAACCCACAAGTATAGGGGATCGCAATAGTTTTCGATAAGTAAGAGTGTAGAACCCAACGAGGAGCTAAAGGTAGAATAAATATTCCCTCAAGTTCTATCGACCACCAATACAACTCTACGCACGCTTGACGTTCGCTTTATCGGAAACAAGTATGAAACTAGAAGTACTTTGTAGGTGTTTTTGGATAGGTTTGCAAGATAATAAAGAGAGCGTAAACATAAACTAGGGGCTGTTTAGATAAAGACACAACTAAACTAGTAAAAGTAAAAAGCTTGTTGTCACGAGAAAGTTATTTGTCCCTAGGCAATCGATAACTAGACCGGTAATCATTATTGCAATTTTATTTGAGGGAGAGGCATAAACTAACATACTTTCTCTACTTGGATCATATGCACTTATGATTGAAACTCTAGAAAGCATCCACAACCACTAAAGATTCATTAAGGTAAAACCCAACCATAGCATTAAAGTATCAAGTCCCCTTTATCCCATACGCAACAATCCCTCTTACTCGGGTTTGTGTTTCAGTCACTCACCAACCCACTATAAGCGAATCATGAACGTATTGCAACACCCTACAGCGGGAATCCCTCACGCTGGCACGACACAGAGGGAACCATAGGACAGCACCAATAATAAAACATACAACTCAAACCAATCACGATCATCAAATAGCTATTAGGACAAAACAGATCTACTCAAACATCATAAGATATCCATACATCATTCGGGAATAATATATAGCATTGAGCATCATGTTAAGTAGAGATTATAGCGTGTAAGAGAGAGGTTACACCGCTGCATAGAGGGAGGAAGAGTTGGTGGAGATGTTGGTGAAGATGACGGCGGTGTTGGTGAAGATCGCGATGATGATGATGGCCCCCGGTAGCGCTCCGGCCGGCGCCACCGGAAGCAAGGGGGAGAGAGCCCCCCTTCTTCTTGTTGTTCCTTGACCTCCTCCCTAGATGGGAGAAGGGTTTCCCCTCTGGTCCTTGGCTCCCATGGCTTGGGAGGGGTGAGAGCCCTTCCGAGATTGGATCTATCTCTCTGTTTCTGCGTTGGCTGATTCTACCCCTTCACCGTTTCCTTTATATCTGGAGATCCGTAACTCCGATTGGGGTGAATCTTTCGCCCAGATCTTTCTCATAAAATTAGCTTTCTTGAGCCAGAAGAAGAGCATCAACCGCCTTGCTGGTGGACTACGAGGGCCAGGGGCGCGCCTAGGGGGAGGGCGCGCCCCCCTACCTCGTGCCCACCTCGGATACCGTTTCGCGTTGATTTTACTTCCCAAAAATCATAAATATTCCAAAACAAATCCCTGTCCATTTTTTCCCGTTTGGACTCCGTTTGATATTGGGTTTCTGGGAAACAAAAAACATGCAACAGACAGGAACTGGCACTGGGCACTGGATCAATATGTTAGTCCCAAAAATAATATAAGAAGTTGCCAAAAATTATATGAAAGTGAATAATATTGGCATGGAACGATCAAAAATTATAGATACGACGGAGACGTATCACATCATCAGCCACGTCTCCGGGAGCATACCTGGATAACTTGCTGAATTCCTCCACATAATCACCAACAAAACGATTTCCCTGGTGTAAGTTGTGGAACTCAGGCTTCTTCAGACTCATAGCTCCGGCTGAAACATGTGGGGTACGGAACGCCTGCTGGAACTAATCCCAAGTCACATTGGCTATGGGGAATGTGGTGGTGTAATTCTCCCACCACGAGGCTGCTGGTCCATCCAGTTGATGTGCGGCAAAGCGCACCTTCTCAATGTCAGTGCATCCTGCGGTGGTCAGCTCTCTTCCGATCTTGCGAAGCCAGTCATCTGCAACGATCGGCTCCGTGCTGCTAGAGAACACTGATGGATTCAACCTTAGGAAACGGGTAAGGTTGTCGACCGGGGATGGTGGCGGTGGGTTGTTGTTGTTCTGGTTCTGATTCTGGATGAGTAGCTGCATGAGGGCATTCTGGTTCTGGATCAACTAGGTAAGTTCCGGTGGGAATTCCGGGTCACGTCTTGGAGGCATCTGTCCCGTTTAGATTGGATGAGAAATTAGAATAGAATAAAGGCCTAATAAGAAAAATCACTACCCATATGCTTATGATAGCAAGAAAATTTCAAATCAAACAATTTACACAGATCACACCACACAAGCAAAAACCTACAGGTAAGGTCATATCCACAAGAGATATGATCTCTTCATACTACCGCAATCATTCATTGGACTCAACTTGGTAGTGGTGGTCTGAACTAAATCTTCTCAAATCAAAGTCAACTCTAGCCTTTTCTTCTTCGTCAATGATCTCTTCATAGGTCATGGTCTCATCGGGCTGAGCAACTTGGTGATGAGGTTCGACAACTATTTTATTGAAGTGGAGAAGAGATAGAAATGAATAGAGAAGAGTATAGACCAACTGATATTTAAGGAAGTCGTAAAATAGAGTTTTCTTCCTATGGCTTTCCATTTCCTAGTGGTCGTGTCCTACAATCAACCTGGCTTTGATACCATCTTGTAGCGACCCGACCCAAATGGATCGAAGTCTCTGTGCTTAAGTGTCATCCCTGGCTCAATATGCTGACACACACAGTACTCGAGGAATTATAACAGAGTTCAATCACACACTTTATTACATCGAGATCCTCAAAAGAGTATTTATTACAATAATATGGCCAAAGGCCATCTAAAATAAATAACTATGGAAGCATTGAAGGTAAATGAGTCCATCCAACTCCACGGCAAATTGAGTGCAGAACAATGACCTATCGCACCTTTAATCCTCGTCGGAAAAGTCTGCAACATGACACGTTGCAGCCGTGTAGGTCAGCACATGGAATATGCTGGCAATTACACACCATAGAACAATAATGAAAAAAGACTATCTCTATATGCAAATTTAGCTGGTGGAGGCTCTAAGTTTAATTTTTGCATAAAGCCAATTTTACCCTACAACAAAGGAATAAATTTTTATTTACTACTAAATTAAAATGCCATTATTGAGAAGGTTCCTCCAACTCAATCCCAAAATTCCCAAGTTATTAGTAACCCAATAATTTGATTAAAAAGAGTGACGAGATCAACCGATAATTCACTTCTAGATACTCAAGTTGTCCATAACCGGTGACACGGCTAATCATGATTAGTCTGTACACTCTGCAGAGGTTTGCACACTTTTCCCCACAAGACTGGACCACCTCCATGATCAGAAGATCAAGACTTAGCCTTTCAGAAGTGTTTGCCCTTAACCCTGGGTAGACCGGTACACCTACTTTCCCCTACATCAGCTAGTCTACCACGGAAAGAGGTCACACAACTTACTCAACTATGCCAGAGCCCATAATGGCTTGTGGCTGCAAACGAAAGTTTCTAGGCATGAAATATCTTATGATCCCTTTGAGCCTGGGTGGCGGACCTAGGGTAATCACACGGGTACTCCGGGATTCCCCTTGGGCAAGCACTGTTTTCTCTAGGTGCCCCAAACAATCCACCCAGATGTGTATTAAAGTTGCCACCTTATGTTGTCCCAAAATTATTATCTCTCGCAACTTGCATGAATCACACATACCAATCCCCGTCTATGAGCATGGCTAAGCAGTATATGATATAACGAATATTCCCGAGGTGATCAAAGGTCATATGTTTCTACCACATGAACTACAAAGCAAATCCACATGTTCCCAATCCTACTCATGCAATCTTTGAGGGTGAAACTAATGCATAGTAAAACTGGGTATTGAAAATTATTATCAAAGTGTGAACTTGCCTTGCTGATGACTGTTGAACTCTAAAGATTCGTAGTAGCAAGCCTCGCACTCCGGATGATCTAGCGTAAGCAAGCAATAACATACATAAGCGTACAAGCAAAGATCCAAAAAATAAAGCAAATAAAAGACTTCAAAAAACTTCAAAAACAACCAAATAAAGTTTCCGCACAGAACGAAAATTTTACAGCAAGAAAATTAAATGGTTTGGGCTTTAACATAAAGTGCAAGTCACTCGCTTCGATTTGCAAAAAGAATCACCTAAAACGGAGTTACGAAACTCGAGATACGGCCTAACGAAGTTTGAATTTAGATCTGTTTGAATTCAAAATTTAAAATTTTCAAAAATATTTTTCGTTTGGTCCTCTGGATAGATGGGATTTCTATGAACTAGTAGGAAAAATAATCAACCAAATCGGTTCTATATACTAAAAGATATATACAAGAAAGAAGATTTGGTAAAGAATCTGAATTTGGAAAAAGTTCTTGAAAAAGAAAAAGAAAATCGGCCAGAGACAAGTGGCGCTCTGTGATTGGCTGTCTGGGTGCTTACCGGACTTGTCGCCGGCGATGAGGAAGATGGTGGCTCCGGTGTGCTTCGGTGAAGGATGTGTGTAGGACGGTGTAGAGGATGGTGAGGCGGATCCGAGCAGCAGTGTGATGGGGTCGTTCTCGTCTCCTAGCGCGGTGGAGAAGCCGTCGGAATACACAAACTCCGACGAGCAATTGGCGAGGTTAGGGAGAGGGAAAAGCTCCAGAAGGAGAGGGATTCAGACGAGGGTTGAGAGGGCTCCCAAGGGTGCTTTATATAGGGCTTGGGGAGGTCCAGAGTTGGGTGGGGCGAGATGTGTTAATGGCTGCAGTTTCAAGCGCTCATGATGGCCATTATGGGCGACTCCCAGGCGCACTAGGAAGGGGAAGGGGTAGAGGGAGGCGAGGGGATTCCATTCAGAAGGTTTTCGGGGCGAGGGAGAGGAAGGGGAGGGAAGGAAGAGGTGGAGGCTCCATGGATGGAAGTTCTGTTAGTGTTCACGTACAGAGAGGAGAAAGAAGATGAGTACGTGGGAAGAGGTATGGGCCTTAGGCCTGGCCTGGGCGTGCTGGGCTGTGTTTTTTAACCTTTTTTACAGAAGCAATGAAACAACAAAAACAAAATAAATACAAGTCTAAAAATTTCCAGAAAATTCACATAGTTATATTGTCTTATATATGACCTAGTGAACTTTTATCTGGCCTAAAATGCAAGTTTTCAAAAATAAACGTTTTACTAAACTAATAAAATAAATTGCAAATAAAACCCAACAAATATATTTTTGGTTGCAAATTCAAATTCCAATATTTTCCTTCTGATTTTGAAGAAGTCATTTTATCTTCTCTCTTTATTTTATTTTTGGAATAATGGAAATAATTTTTTGGTGGAACCAAGTTTGATCCAATTTCCAAATTTTGAAATTTCAAAAGTGGGTTTTAGGGAAACTTCCAACTCTCTCTTTTGGTCCTTGAGTTGCTCAAAGTTCCTTGGATCAAAATCAAATAATACAAATGGGGCAAAAATGCATAAATCATGGATGCATATGAATGATCTATTTATAAGCAGCCAAATTGAAAATTGGGATGTTACAGGACAAAGTTACCAAGGCAGTCTTGAGAATTATCAGGGGGGAGGAAAGTGCAGCATGTGTGAATGACACGGTACTAGTTCTTGCACCGAAGGTACTGAACCCTACTTTGCTGTCTTAGTTCCGTCCTATAAGTTTGTGCAATGTAATATATAAAATTGCCTCCAAAGTAGTTGCAAACAGGCTCAAAACTATCCTCCCAGACATCATATCGCAGGAACAATCATCGTTTGTTCCAGGTAGGTTGATCACAAATAACATTATATGTGCATATGAGTGCCTGCATTTTATGAAGAGAAGCAAAGCAAAATCAATAGTTTATGTGCATTGAAATTAGAAATGATGAATGCCTATGATAGACTGGAGTGGCCATACCTCTGAGCTATGATGGAGAAATTGGAGTTTGCACACTCCTGGAATAATACAGTGATGGATTGATAACCCACAAGTATAGGGGATCGCAACAGTTTTTGAGGGTAGAGTATTCAACCCAAATTTATAGATTCGACACAAGGGGAGCCAAAGAATATTTCAAGGTATTAGAAGCTGACTTGTCAATTCAACTACGCTTGGAGATTAATTAACTATAGCAAAGTGATTAGTAGCACAGTAGTATGATAGTTTTGATGATAGTAGCAGCAACAACAGTAATGGAAACAGTGATAGAAGTGATATTGTAGCAGTAACGATAGCAGTAGCAACAGTAGTAACTTAGTAAGAACAATATAAGATAAATTCGTAGGCATTGGATCGGTAACTTGTTGGATGATATTCATCATGTGACAGTTATAACCTAGGGCGATACAGCACTAGCTCTAGTTCATCGATATAATGTAGGGATGTATTCCGTAAATAGTCATACATGCTTTATTAAAAGAACTTGCGTGACATCTTTTGTCCTATCCTCCCGTGGTAGCGGGGTCCATATTGAAAACTAAGGGATATTAAGGCAGCCTTTTAATAGAGAACCAGAACAAAGCATTAACACAGAGTGAATACATGAACTCCTCAAACTACAGTCATCACCGAGAGTGGGCCCGGTTGTTGTCACTTCGGGGTTGTCGGATCATAACCATAGTAGGTGACTATAACTTGCAAGATCGGATCTAAAACATGGATATAATGATGAATTCATAAACGGTTCATATCTGAGTTCATGGCACCTGGGCCCAAAGTGACAAGCATTAAGCATAGCAAAGTCATAGCAACATCAATCTAAGAACATAGTGGATACTAGGGATCAAACCTTAATAAAACTAACTCGATTACATGATGAATCTCATCCAACTCCTCACCGACCAACTAGCCTACGAAGGAATTACTCACTCCCTATGGGGAGCATCATGGAATTAGCGATGGAGCTGGGTTGGTGGTGACGAAGAACGAAGATCCCCCTCTCCGGAGCCCCAAACGGACTCCAGATCTGCCCTCCCGAGGAAGAACAGGCCTTGGCGGCCACTACGTCTCGTGGATCGGGATAATTCTTTCTCCCTAATTTTTTTCTGGACATATGTGATTTTATAGTATCAGGGGGGTCGTCTGCAGGGCCACCAGGTGGGTACAACCCACCTGGGTGCGCCAGGAGAGGGGGGCACGCCCTGGTGTGCCCACCCAGGTGCCCCTCTCCGGCAGGTCTTGGCTCTAGAAATTCTTATCATTGATATAAAAAATCCTCGCAAAGTTTTGTTCCATTCCGAGAACTTTTATTTCTGCACAAAAACAACACCATGGTAGTTCTGCTGAAAATAGCGCCAGTCCGGGGTTAGTTTCATTCAAATCATGCAAATTAGAGTCCAAAACAAGAGGAAAAGCGTGAGAAAAAGTAGATATGTTGGAGACGTATCAACTCCCCCAAGCTTAAACCTTTGCTTGTCCTCAATAAATTCAGTTGATAAACTGAAAGTGAGAAAGAACAACTTTTACAAACTCTTTTGCTCTTATTTGCATAAATAAGCTTAAACAACACCAGGTTTTTCAGCCAACATTATAACTAACCATGTCAACAATAACATTTAAATATTATAATGACTCATATCAATGACATAATCAGCCAGCGAGCAATAATAAAATATATCAAACAACAACACATTGTCAAAACAACCATGATATAATATGACAATAGTGGTATCTCGCTAGCCCTTTCTGAAACCGCAAAACATAAATGCAGAGCACCTCCAAAGTTCAAGAAGAGACTAAACATTGTAATTCATGGTAGAAAAGATCCAGCCATGATGCACCTAACATTAGCTACACATAATGCATAAATCATGACAACTGTGCTCTACTCAGTTTCTGGCGCTTGTTTTAGAAGGTGGTGACACAACATAAAAGTAAATAGATAGTCCCTTCGCAGAGGGAAGCAGTTATTTGCAGAGGTGCCAGAGCTCAATTTTAAAATAGAGATAAATGATATTTTGAGACATGCACCCTTCTTATTCACTTCATGACCATCAGTTACCAACATCTTCCATGCTAAGCACGCTAGTGGCGGTTCCCAAGCAATAAAAGTAAAGGTTTACTCCCCCTCCACGATCAATCACACTCCACGGCTTGTCCGAAGCAGACTAAGGCATATCCTAGTGGTGGGAAGGGGCTGATGCCTTCCCACCCACCCAGGTTCAAGGCACGGTACTTGCAATTTGGGTTCGTTGTACCAATTATACTGTAGGGGGTTCCCTTACAGTCTTTCTATCAAAAAACGGCTTGTCCGAAACAACGGATGCCGTCCATAACAACATCAGTCTCGAGAGAGTTTTGTTCAATTATTTGCATTTTTTAGTTCGGGACTGGGAATCCCTATTACCGCCCATTTTCTCGTGCGATGGCGAGTGAATAAACACTCGACCTGAGAATAACCCGCTTAGCATGGAAGATACCGACCACCTCCTGTCGTTCCACGAACGATCTAGGCACACAAAAAGGAGAATTTTTAGAAGTTTTTAGATGTGGCACATGTAAATTTACTTAGGATGGCAGGGTAGTACCGCATATAGGTAGGTATGGCGGACTCATCTGGAATAACTTTGGGTTCTGGGTTTTTGATGTACAAGAGTTCCTACTTAGTACGGGCGAAGGCTAGCAATTAAGATTGAGAAGCGTCCAGCTAGAGAGCAACAACGATCATAACCATGCATTATGCATAAGTAACATTGGACACTAGCATGAGTAGGAGATGAACACCATGAACATAAATATCATAGAGGCTATGTTGGTTTTGATTCAACTACATGCATGAACATGTGCCAAGTCAAGCCACTCGAACATTCAGAGGAGGATACCATATCATCATACTACATCACAATCATTTTAACACTATGTTGATATCCAAGATAAATCATTATTCACTCCCAGCTACTTATGCATGGCATGAGAAACTATAATATCTAATTGTCACTGCAAACATGTTTAATCATAATGGGCTGAATCATGGATACTAGGTTAAACATATTTACACAAATAGAACAAGTCGAGTTCATACCAGTTTCTCTTTGCCACGACCAGTTCATTGAATATCGTCATTATTGCCTTTCACTTGCACGTCCGAATGGTATGAAAATAATAATAGTGCAAGAGTGCCATGGACTAAGCTGGAATCTGCAAGACATTTTATTCAACAGGAGAAGACAAGGTAAAATGTGCTCTTTATTAGTTCAACAATTATTCATATGAGAGCCACTCAACATTTTCATTGGGGTCTTCTCCTTGGTAAGACTCGAATAAAAGAAAAGATGTTCAGAGAAACACACTGAAATATTTTTGGAGTTTTTGATTTTCTAGAATGGGCAAATAAAAGGAAAAGCAAAAACGAGAAAAACTATTTACACGGGAAAGTTCCCAACAAGCAAAAGAAGAACAAGGAAATCTTTTTGGATTTTCTTTTTAATACTACTACTAAGCATGCATAGAAAGTAAATTGACTACAACTATTTTTTTCTTTTTCTAAAGTTTTTCAAACACACAAGAAGAAAGCAAAAATATAGATCTAAGCATGGATGGTACAATGAAAGAGTGTGAACACCGACAAAAAGAATGATAAGTAGACATGAATATAATGTCGGTGAGAAACACATACTCCCCCAAGCTTAGACTTTTAGCCTAAGTTGGTAATCGATCAGTAGCCTAGAGGGTAGTAGTCTGCGTGGAACCTCACAGAGGCTCTCGGTGTGGATGCCTCGGCAGACCATGCTACCACCACTGCTGCGTTATGAGCTCAAGCGTCACTCTCAAGAACAAAATATCTCCCCTTGCTCTAATAATCAAAAAGAGCAGGCGCATGCAAATATGTGTCCACAACAGATTTTTGGTTAAACATTAGATTGTAAGTGAAATTACCAACCTTTCCCTTAAGGATCTTATGTTCTGTTAAAGTGTCAAAATCTAAATACCACGTGGGTAGGATAGGATCAAAGGGCAAAGGTGAAACACCCAGCTCTCGTGCCAAACGTGTGGCATAAATTCCACAATAGAACCAGCCACTGTTAGCATTATGCTGAAGTCTACGTGCAACAATCGCTCCAAGGTTATAATTTCTTTCACCAGTGAGAGCGGTGTGAATGAGGCTCAAGTCTGGCGCACAAAGTATGCTACAATATTGCTTGCCTACTATGCATTTACCGTTAAATAATGCAAAATACTGAATTGCGGGAAAGTGAATGCTCTTTATTCTTCCTTGTCTTACTCCCCTATCTTCACCGTAACAAAGGCTAGTCAAGAAAGACTCGTACTCAGCCTTCGGTAGTTCATCAAGCGAACCCCCAAATGATAGTTTGCAATGGTAAGCAAAATTCTCCAGTGGGATAGTAAATGGTTTATCATAAAGCATAAAAGACACCCTAGACTCATGAGGGAAAAATGTAAATCTTTTGACAAATGACTCAGTGAGAAGTTGGCGTTGTTCACACTTATTTGAAGGGTAGGGACCGAGGCCAGCATTCTGAACATATTGCTCAAATTCCTCCTTAATGCCCACACGCACCATATATTCATCGCAAGGCCATAAGCATGTTTTGGTGGCGGCATCACGCGTGGAACTTTCACTTGGTTCAACATAAGACCGGCAAGCAGAACTGACACTAGAAGATGCCCCCGAGGATCGTCTCCTTGAAGAGCTCCTTCCAAATAGGTTCATCATGTCCGCGTACAATTTTCTAAAAATATTTTTTTTGGGGTGACAAAAATTTCTCAGCAAAACTTTATAAAATTGATAGCAGCTACTCATAGGGATACATAGAGGCCATAGCAAGCATTCAAACTACTTAAAACACTAAGAATTCAACATGCAAGCTCATCTACAATAACACCAAGCAGTAGCTAATTATTCAAAGTATAAACCACTAACACAAAAACTAATTGGACAAACGGTGGAGTCACATACCAAGCAACAATATCCTCCAAAACAGTTTCGGAAATGGAGCTTCGAGCTAAGAGTTCGAAATCCGTGGGTTTGAGCTCAAGAACACGGGAGAGAGAGCAATGCAGAATTTTTTCTGAAGGTAAGTGATGATGCGGGCTAAAGAGATAAGTGAGGGGGCCCACGTGCGGACCACAACCCACCAGGGCACGCCTGGGGGTCCTAGCGCGCCCAGGTCGGTTGTGCCTAGCTGGTGCACCTCCCTATGGTATTATTTGCACCAGGAATTTATAAATATTCAAAAAAAATCGTATCAGGTTTTCAGAGCATTCTGAGAACTTTTATTTTTGGGTCATTTTTTATTGCACGGAAAAAGCAAAAAACAGACGAAGCATGGCATTTTATTTTAAACTAATTAAAACAGAAAACAAAAGGTAGGGACAGAAGGTAGTGCTTACTAAATTCATCAACTTCATACCTCTGAAAAATGATCCATTAATAAGGTTGATCAAGTCTTATTAACAAACACTTTCGATTAGCATGAAACGGAAGAACTTCCGTAAATCACTAAGTTACCTCAATGGGGATATGAATGTCCCCCAAAATAAGCATTTCATATTTCTTTTTGACAGTAGGTAGAGGTAGTTGAAAACTTCCAATAGTGATTGTCGGAGATTTTTCAATAACGTTAATACCATTCACTTGGAATTGTTTCTTCGGAAAGTGCACCGTATGCTCATTATCATTGATATGAAAAGTGATCTTGCTTTTATTGCAATCAATAACAACCCCTGTAGTATTCAAGAAGGGTCTACCAAGGATAATCGACATGTTGTCATCCTCGGGCATCTCAAGTATAACAAAGTTAGTCAAAATAGTAACATTAGCAACAACAACGGGCACATTCGCACAGATACCGATAGGTATGTCAGTTGATTTGTCAGCCATTTGCAAAGGTATTTCAGTAGGTGTGAGTTTATTCAAATCAAGTCTTTTATATAAAGAGAAATGCATAACACTAACACCAGCTCCTAAATCACACAAAGTAGTTTTCACATAACTCCTTTTGATAGAGCAAGGTATAGTTGGTATACCCGGATCTCCAAGTTTTTTAGGTACTCCATATTTAAAAGTATAGTTACCAAGCATAGTGGAGATTTCAGCTTCCGGTATTTCTCTCTTATTTGTGATATCTTTCATATACTTTGCATAAGGAGGCATTTTAAGGATATCAGTGATGTGAGTACACAAAAAGACTAGCCTCAGCATTTCAGCAAAGCTTTCAAATTCTTCATCATCATTATTTTTAGTTGACTTAGGTGGAAAAGGCATAGGTTTTTGAACCCACGGTTCTCTTTCTTTACCGTGTTTTCTAGCAACAAAGTCTCTTTTATCATATCTTTTATTCTTAGGTTGTGGGTTATGAAGATCAACAGGTGGTTCTATCTCAACATCATTATCTAGTTCTTTATCATTATTTGGTTGAGTGTCTTAATGAACCTCATCATTGTCTTTTTCATTATCACTAGGTGGATGTTCATTACCAGATTGAGTGTCAGCATCAGAGATAGAAGTTTCATTTTCATTATCAGGAGGTTTGTCTATTTCAGGTTCATTAGAAGCATGCAAAGTCCTATCATTTTTCTTTTCATTTTTCTTTTTAGAAGGACTAGGTGCACTAGTGTTATTTCTTTGCAAATCTTGTTCAATTCCTTTTGGGTGTCCCTCAGGATAAAGTGGTTCCTGAGTCATTTTACCTCCTCTAGTTGCAACTCTAACAACAAAGTAATGTATATTATGATTCATTTCATCAAGTAATTCTCTTTGTGATTTAGCAACTTGTTCTAACTGGGTTTGAACTATATAAGCATGTTTTCCAACACCTCTAAGATCATTTGAGATTCTAAATAACAAGTCACCCAAGCAAGCAATCATATCATAATTATATTTCAATTGTTACATAACATTTGCATTGAAGTGGTCTTCTTTTCTAATGTAGTTTTCAAACTCATAAAGGCATCGGCTAGGATGCATATTTTGAGGATTATCATTTTCATTGAAATTATAAGAGAATTTACCTCTACCACCTTAGGCAGTGGTGGTGTATCAAGCCCATGTATTTCTTCAATAGGAGGTAAATTATTAACATCCTCAGCTTTAATACATTTTTCCTTCATAGATTTCTTTGCCGCTTGCATATCTTCAGGACTGAGATACAATATACCCCTCTTCTTCAGAGTGGGTTTAGGCGGTGGTTCAGGAATAGTCCAATCAGATAATTTTTCAATATGTTATTCAATAATTCTTCTGCTTGAGTAATAGTTCGTTCCCTGAAAACACAATTGTTGGTGGGAACGACACCTATGGGATCACAAGAATCCCTACTACGGTCGGTGGGGCTGTGCAAAGAGCGGGATTAGGAGCCGGCACGCCGATCGTTTACCCAGGTTCGGGCCACGAGAGTGCATAATACCCTAGTCTTGTTTTGGTGTGTATTTGAGTGTTCTTGAGCTAGTCACGATACGTGACTTGTGCAAAAGAGCCCAAATCCCTCTCCAGTATGCCTCGTGCCTCCTTTTATAGGAAAAAGGGGACGCCACAGTGGCACACAGGAGGTGGAAAGTGCATGCGGTGGCTGAGTCTATCCTCTGGCACCGTCGGACAAACACATTTAATGCGCTGCCGACGTGCCCTTCTTGTTGTCGCCGCTTTGCCTCGCTTCAACACATGTCCGGGCCAGCGCGACATGTAGTGCCATGTAGGCTGGCAGGCTGCTGAGCTGGTGCGGTGGCAGTGTCTTCACAAAGATCTGCATGCTACCACGCAGGTGCTTGCTGAGTTGGTCTAGAAGCCGTACGTCGCTGCGCAGGTGCGCGCCTAGCTGGCTAGGCTGGCAGCTGCATGGAATCGGCGGTGGAGCCTTGGCAGGCGCGGGCCTAGCCGCAGCCCCGCTGATGTCCTCGGCAAGACCCGTGGTCGTCCCCGGCAAGGATCCTGCCGGAGGTCTCGTGGGTTTCCTTGGCAAGGATCTTGCTGAGGATCGTCGACTTTTGGTCCTCGTCTGGTCTGGAGTGTATCTTCACGAAGATCTTCATGCCATCGTGGGGGTGCCTCCTGAGCCTTGGTTCCAACGTTGTTGTTGGTGTTGGAACCCTCGGGCTCAAGGGTGGCGCGCTCCGCTGGCATTGGGCAAGTTGCCCGGCAAGGCTCTCGCCGGGGCTGCGGAGGCTGCCCCGGCAAGGGCCTTGCCGGGGGAGCCTGCGTTGCCCTCTTGATCTTCGTGTCTCTGTCTTGGCGTTGCTTTGATTGTCTTGTGGCTTTGGCTTCCCTTCTCTGCCCTGCTAAGTGTGGCCGTGGGTGCGGCTCTGACTACCCGTGCATAAGTAAAGGGGTACAAAGCAGAGCCCCTACTTTTGTAGACCGACAGGAGCCCCCGGGCTGGGCCACACATAAGCGTAACACATTGTTGGGCTAGGCCCAGAACGGTGTGCGGGCAGGCGGGGACGATTTTTACTGCAGTAACTCCTTCATCCGCTGTGCTTCCCCATGACTGGCGTTGAATGCATGACGTGGGGATCGTGCGTGGGGTGACCGAAGCGTGCCTGCGTCATCTTGCAGTGAACAGTAAAGAGGCGGCTTGCGTGTCCCTTTAAGACCGCAGGGCTGCCGCTCATTCACTTTCTTCGCCTTGGAACCGTCGTTCCATGTTTCCCACTACGCCCGCCCCTTGCGCCACGTACGCCGCATGCACGGCGCGGGGTAGGTGACAAGCGCATGGAAAATGGGAAGGCACGTGTGGGCCGATACCCACGCGCCTTTGATTGGGCAAGGAGGGCGGTTGACGGCCTCGCCTGCTACCACCTTAATGAGCCGGATTCGAGCGGGCTCTTCGGGGGCATAGAGCCAGTCCTCTGGCCTCCCTTCCCCAACTATAAAAAGGGGACTCAGGGGCAGAAGGAAGAGCATATCCTCGCGTCTCTCTCTTGTCTCCATCCTCACCCACGGTCATGGCGAGGGGGCGCGCCCTAGGCCATTCTTCTATGGAGGCGACCAGGTCCTCCTATTGCCAGAGAGCTGCAGCGGTCAAGGAAGAGCTCGATGCCCAGGGCGAAGGCCATGCTCGAGGCGTGGCCACTGGATGGGGCCGCGGTCGGCGAGGCAGTCGAGGAAGAGGTGGGCGTGGAAGGGGAACGCCTGTGCCGCCTCCGTCTCTGTCGCCATCTCCTCCTGCTTCGCCGAGTGGTCATGTCGGGGACTCGACGCTCGAGTTCATCTTGCAGCTGCGCGGGCCACCACGCCGCAACCTTCGTCTTCCCCAGGCGTTCGCGAGCATGCTGGAGGTCGACCAGCCACCGCGGCTGAGGCTTCACATGAAGGGGTGTTGCCATGGTGACATGTGGGTGAACACAAGGTTCCCCGCCCCCCAAGTGATGCTCGTTTGTCAGGGCTGGAAAACTTTTGCATGCGCTCATTGCCTGATGGATGGGCACGTCCTCTGCTTCAAGCTGGCGGAGAGTGATTTGCTCTCCATCAAGGTTTTTGGGAGCTCGGGACACATGCTAGGGTGCTGTGTAGAGAGCTCAATCGATGGTGAAAGCTCCTCCTCGAGCTAGAGTGACGAGGAGGGTAGCGACAGCGACGACGAGGGCGGCGGGCGGGAGGATGACATGTCCGACTAGGCGTCGGACCCGCCATCGCTAGGCGGCGCCGGTAGCAGCAGCATCTGCACCTGGCCCTTCCTCCTGGGGTGCGGCCAGCTCCTTGAACTTCTCGGGGTCGCCTCCTTGGGCGGCTAGCGTGGGAAGGCCGGAGAAGGCGAAGAAGGCAGGTGGCGGGCTGTCAAGTCGGAGTACGATGGCACCAACACCTTCGTAGCGTATTGGCAGCCCGCTGCCTCATCTTCCAGCTCTTCTCCCGGCACCATCATCACCAGCCTTCTCCTGGGCGGTCGCCGACATGTTCTCTTGGTGCCTTCTGCTGCTCGTACCTCGCCTAGGCGCTCCTTTTGCCCTCCTACTATCTTGTTTTGTTTCCTGAGGTGAGGGACAAGAAAGGGATTACGGGCACCTTATCTCTTTTTAGTTTGTAAGCCTACGGGCCTTAGTTAAATTTAAAACTTGTAATCCCCTTGCTCATGTTTACATTCCGTACGATCTGTACCTGTATGGGACGTACTAATGAAAATGGGTGCTTGCCAGGTTCTTTGTGCGTGAGCGAGGCCCATGGCAAGGAATGGATCCTTGTTATTTTTAAGATAAACATTGTCGCCCGGCAACAGGCCTTGCCATCCTCTTACTTCATTTGACCATGCTCACGCTCTTGGCAGAGGCAGGGGCGAAGTAGGGTTAGGCCCTACGCTTGCTTCCTAGTTACCACGGTTACAACCAAATTCCGAACCAAGAAAGAGCCCTTGGATACAGGAAAAAGGGAGCACGGTAGCCTAGGAATAAAACAAGGTTTCATATGTCCCAATTTCATACAGAAATGGAAAACAGGGGATAAAGGACTTATCTGAATCTGCAGCCCCCCCGGTAACCTTGGCTCGCCAGGATCGCAGCGCCGACTCGTCCTCTTTCTTCCACATAGCTCAACAAAAATGTCCATGTACCCTGCGAACCAAAAAGGACGGAAAGGAACAGAAAGACGCACACTCGACCTCTATGCTAGGGGTTAGCCGCCGCTAAGCACTATCAACCCTAACCGAGGGAGAGACTTAACCTAGCATGCATGCTATAACTTAGGGCACGAGCGCTTCATTTATTTTCGCTCAGGGTCTGCGCCTGGCTTTGTACAAAGGGTTACATGCCCTGCCGGCTAGGCTTGTACAAAAGGGTGGCTTGCCGGGAGGCCCGGCAACCGCGCCTTATGGGTAAAACTTGCGGAGATGCTCAATGTTCCAGGAGTTGCTCACGGGGATGGCATCTTTGGTCTCCAGGTGGACTGCGCCGGGCCTGGTGATTCGTATTACCCGATAAGGGCCTTCCCACTTTGGCGTCAACTTGTTGGAATTATTTGCCGATTGAACGCGCCGAAGAACAAGGCCGCCTTCCTCAAAGCTTCGGGCATGAACCTTGCGGCTATGGTAGCGGCGCAAGGCTTGTTGGTAGTGTGCTGCTCTCACAGCCACCCGAAGACGATCTTCCTCGAGGAGCATTGCGTCATCTTGCCGCAATCGCTCTTGCTCAAGCTCGTCATAAGCGAGCACTCGTGGTTACCCGAATATGAGTTCCGTGGGGAGAACTGCTTCTGCCCCATATACCAGAGCAAAGGTTGTCTGGCTGGTGGCTCGATTTGGCGTCGTTCTAATCGACCAAAGAACTGCCAGCAACTCATTGATCCAGCGCCTTCCGCTCTTGCGCAGCCGGTCAAAAGTCTTTGTCCTTAAGCCTCGCAGCACTTTAGCATTTGCCCTCTCGGCCTGGCCGTTGCTTCGTGGGTGTGCCACGGAAGCAAAAAGACCTTGCTGCCGAGGTCTTGGATGTATTGCATGAAGGCGCGGCTTGTGAACTGCGTGCTGTTGTCAGTGATGACTCTGTTTGGCACACCAAAACGGTAGGCTAGCCCCTTGAAGAATTTGACGGCTGACTGCGCTGTCACCTTCCTCACTGCTTCCACCTCCGGCCACTTTGTGAACTTGTCGATTGCAACATACAAGTACTCAAAGCCCCCGACAGCGTGGGGGAAAGGACCCAGTATGTCGAGCCCCCAGACCGAAAATGGCCAGGAGAGAGGGATTGTTTGAAGGGATTGAGCTGGCTGATGAAGCTTCTTTGAATGGAACTGACATGCTTCACACTTGGTTACTAGTACCGTTGCATCCTGGAGGGTAGTGGGCCAGAAGAAACCTTGCCAGAAGGCCTTGCCGGCAAGGGCCCTCGACCCTATGTGGGAGGCACGTATGCCTCCATGTATCTCTGCCAACAACTCCAGTCCTTCCTCCCGGGGAATGCACTTCAATTTCACACCGTTTGGTCTTTTTCTGTACAGAATGTTATCAACGAACTGATACATGGCAGACCGATGGGCTACTTTCTCCACTTCTTCCTGCTCCTTAGGAAGTTCCCCTGTTTGGAGGAATTGGATAGTATGCTGTGCCCATGCCGGAGCCTGGGGCTCGACGGCAAGGACTAAAGGCATTTCCTCTGCTGTGGGAGCGGCTGTCTCAATGGCTAGGGTTGTCTCCTCATCGGAGTCAGTTGCCCCATGGCAAGCTCAGTGTCCATGACAACATCTTCACCAGCAGCTCCAGGGAGCTCGGTGGGAAAGTACTTGCCGGGGCCTAATCTCCTCCGCTTGTTCTGCTATGTTGATGGCTCAACAGATGGTTAAGTTAACCAAAGCACAAAAGTACCTGGTTCCACAAGTAGTTTGAGGGCAGCGCGCTTTGACAGGTAGTCGGCGATGTCATTCTCCACTCGGGGGACATGCTCCGCCTGTATCCCGTCAAAACGCTCCTCCAGTTTCCTCACCTCATCTACGAAGGCTTCCACCAATGGGCTTTGATAATCCTTATTGATTCGTTTGATGACAAGCTGTGAATCATCCTTGACGATGAGCTTCTTTACCCCGAGGTCTGCCGCTATCCTGAGGCCGACAAGCAATCCCTCGCATTCAGCAGTGTTGTTTGCAACATCTCCCTGGGAAAGTGCATCTGGATCACGTACTTGAGGTGCTCTCTAGTGGGTGCGACGAGCAGCACACCAGCACTGGCGCCTTGCAGCGAGAAAGCCCCGTCAAAGTACATA
Organism: Triticum aestivum; assembly: GCF_018294505.1. Taxonomy (NCBI): domain Eukaryota; kingdom Viridiplantae; phylum Streptophyta; class Magnoliopsida; order Poales; family Poaceae; genus Triticum; species Triticum aestivum. The sequence continues at coordinate 84,448,062 of NC_057813.1, forward strand.
ACCTAGTTGTGACTTGTTTCCTTGCCGGGAAGAACGGTCTCCTGGATCTCTTCGTCGGGCCTCGAGGTCCACTGTGCAATGAACTCTGCCAAGACTCTGCTTTGGATCATTGAAGTGCTTTCAAACTTCAAACCGAAGCTCAACAGTTCCAAGGCCCATTCCACAATCCTCTCGGTTGCGTCCGGGTTATGTAGTATCCATTGCAGCGGGAGGTGGGTGATGACGATGATCTCATGCGCTTGGAAGTAATGACATAGCTTCCTCGAGGCCATAAGGAGGCCGAAGAGCAACTTTTGCACACCGGAGTACCTTGACCTAGACCCCTGCAAGAGGGAGCTGACAAAGTAAACCAGGTGCTACATCATCTTCTTCTTTTGCACCAATTTGTCTGACTGCACAGGCCCTATCCCGCAGGCGTCAGGCCCTGCCGGGGGCTTCGCCTTACCGGGGGGAGATCTGGCTCACCATCCGCCAGTCCTGCAGTTGCCACTGTCTCTTCATCGACCTCCCTCTGTGCCACTAGCACGGCGCTGACCACTTGATTCGTTGCCGCTAGATACAACAGCAACGACTCTTGTGGTTTAGGCGCAACCAGTATCGGCGTGGAGGAGAGGTATTTTTTCAAATCCTGCATCGCTGCTTCGGCCTCTGGGGTCCACTCCATTGGGCCCGCCTTTTTCAAGATTTTGAAAAAGGGAAGGGCATGCTCAACAGACTTGGAGATGAATCTGCTCATGGCAGCAACGCAACCAGTGAGCCGATGCACATCCTTGATCCGCCTAGGTGCCTCAATCTGCTCAATGGCCTTGATTGTGTCTAGATTCGTCTCAATCTCACACTGCGACACAAAGAACCCGAGAAGCTTGCGAGACGGAACGCCGAAGACACACTTCTCAGGGTTCATCTTGAGGTTGATCTATCGCAGATTTGCACAAGTGTTGCCTTGTCCTTGGTTTTGACCACTATGTCATCCATATAAGCTTCCATATTTCTATGTAGCTGGGCTCAAAACCAATTTGGACTGCTCTTGCAAAGGTCGAGCCAGAACTCTTCAACCTGAAAGGCATCCGTAAAAAGCAATACGTACCACATGGGGTGATGAATGCTGTCTTCTCTTCATCTTCTCTCGTCATGAAAATCTGATGGTATCCTGAGTAGGCATCGAGGAATGATAACAGGACATACCCAGGCGTGGAGTCAACAATCTGGTCGATGCGTGGGAACGGGAAAGGGCCTTTTGGACAGGCCTTATTGATATCTGTGTAATCAATACACAACCTCCACTTCCCATTTTCCTTGCGCACCACCATCGAATTGGCCAACCATGTTGGATGGAGTACTCCTCTCACCAAGCCTGCCGCTTCTAGCTTTCTGATTTCTTCTGTGACAAACTCCTGCCTTTCTAGAGCTTGCTTCCTGACCTTCTGCTTGACGGGTCGCGCATGAGGATAGACAACAAGGTGGTGCTCAATCACCTCCCTGGGAATGCCGGGGATGTCGGATGCTTGCCATGCAAACACATCGACATTCGCCCACAGGAAAGTGAGGAGCACACCTTCCTATTTGCTATCAAGGGCGGAGCTTATGGTGAAAGCCCCTCCCGTGCCATCCTCCTTGAGGGACACCTTCTTGGTCTCTGGTGGTGCAGCTATGGATTTCTTGCTCTTGCCGGTGGAGCTCTCTGGCACGTCCTCGATGGGAGCACAACACTCCAGAGAGGTGCGCTTGCCGGAGTGGGTGTGAGAGGTCTTGCCGGTATTCTTTCCTCCCGTGGATTCAGCGGCGGGAGCAAGTGCCTTGGCGGCAGTTGCTGCAACTGCTTCCCGATAGAGTTGGTCAGTGCAGATCAGCGCATCCTTCTTGCCGGAGGGGACGGTGATGATGTTCATCGGCCCAGACATCTTCAGCGTGTTATAGGCGTAGTGTGACGCCGCCATGAACTTGGCTAGTGCCGGGCGGCCAAGGATCCCGTTGTAGGGCAAGGGGATATCGTCTACATGAAAGATGATCTTCTCCGTCCTGTAGTTCAGCTTGCCGCCAAACATCACGGGCAGTGTGACCTTACCCTTCGGCTGACTCATTGCCGGATTGACCCCTTGAAATGTGTCGTCTCTTCGAGGTCTCCATCAGGAATGTGCAACCTTTTGACCACAACAGGCGAGATCAAGTTCAGACCAGCCCTGCCATCAACTAGCATGTTTGTCACCTTGAGGTTGCATATCATTGGTGAAACCAACAACAGTAGACACCCGACCGTAGTTATGCGATCAGGGTGGTCCTCGGTGTCAAAAATTATAGGCGTGCTGGACCACTTCTGTGGCTTCCGAGCGTCGAACAATGGCTCCGCCATTGTGATCTCATGCACCCAATACTTGAGCTTGCTGTGAGAAGTGTGCAGCGAGGCAACACCGTTGGCGCACATGGCCTATATAGCTTTCTGAAACTCGTGGTCGCCGGACTCGTCGTCCTTGTCACGATCATCGTCTTCCTGCTTCTTGTCGTGGCCCCGGGCGGGCCTCTCATGCTGGTTATCCTTGCCGCGGCGGCCTCCTTGGCCGCCATGCTTCTTGTCGGATCCTTCGCCACCGTCCTGACCCTCCTCCTTGTCCCGCCTCTCATATTCAGCTTTTTGCTTTTCAGCAAGCAGCTCAACTTGTTGGCAGTTCTGGAGGTTGTGGCCCTTGGTGCGGTGGATCTTGTAGTACTGCTTGTCGGAGCTTCCTGGCTTGTCGGCAGCCGCCAAGGCCCGGCAAGCGGCGCACCCGGCAATTTCCTTACCGGGTCGCTCGCCTTGGCCTTCTTGGCAGCGCTGGCGTCGTCGGATCCCTCGATGGCAAGCACGGCCTTGCCCTTGCGCTTTCTGTTGCGGCGCCGACCCTTCTTCATTGGGGCGGCGGTGTCTTCGTATATGGAGTCGGTTTCCGCGCCAGCATCCTCGCCGGGGTACTTCCTCCCTCTTCAGCTCGAGCGGACCTATCAGCCAAAACATATAGTTCGGCCACATCTCTGACCTTGTTCATCGCCAGCTCTTCACGCATCTTGAGGTTGCACACATTCTGATGGAACACGCTGATCACGGAGGCGGGATGAACATCTGGGATGTTGTACTGCACCCGGCTGAACCTTTGTATGTACTTGCACATGCTTTCTCCTTCCTTCTGGGGGATGATATGCAGATCGCTTGCCTGGCCATGAGCTTGATGGCCTCCAGTGAAGGCGCCAACAAACTCATGACACAGATCCGACCAAGAAGAAATGGAGTCCGCTGGCAAGTGTATCAACCATGACATGACATTGGGCTTAATTTTCAACGGGAAGTAATTGGCAAGCACCTTGTCGTCGCGGGCTGCAGCAGCTTGCATCGCGATGGTGTAGATGCTGAGGAACTTTGACGGGTGAGTCTTACCATTGTACTTCTCGCCAATGTCGGGCTTGAACGTGCGGTGGGAGGGCCACCGGAACTGCTGCAGCTCACGGGTGAAGGCCAGACAACCCACCTCGTAGGGTAGGCCATCGTAGCCTCCCGATGCCGGGTGGTCCATAGTGGACCCTGCCGCCTATCTGACTGGTGGCGCGCATCACGCCGGCGCTCGATGGTTGTTCGGGCATCTTCAAGGGCTCGCTCCCGAAGAACTTGGCGCTGATCGCGGTGGGTCCACGGATCAGATGACGCTATGGAAATGTTATCACAAGCGTCATCACGACGGACCGACACCCGCGGTAACTGGTGTGGGGGAGGAGAGTGCACCGTGGCTGCATCACCTCCGGCCCTTCACCCACTGGCATGTGGTGGCTCGACGGAGCATCAACCTAATGGCCCCGCTGGTCGCGGATCATCTCTGTTGGCGACACCGATGAGGCTCCGGATGGTGGATCTCCACTCATTGAGCTTTTCCCCAACAGGAGGAAAGTCGAGAAGCAGCTACGCGTGCGCCAAAGCTTGTGCTGACGTGGGTGGCGGTGAAAGCTACGTGGACTGTGACGCGCTCCGACTTCTAACCATGTTAGAAGGAGCTCTATCATGGCCCTGCGGCTGTACACCATCCTCGCCGGTACTTCGGTGTGCGTGCTGGACTCCTTCATCCCGCAAATGATGCACATGACTTCCCACGGCGGCGCCCGTGGTCACCAGCGTGGTGATGCTTCTCATCGCGCACAACTTGGGGAGAGCACGTCGTGGGCGCCGGCGTAGGTGTCTCGGAGGTCGCCGCGCCGCCGGTAGGTGGCATGGCGGCGCCCCTCGAGGGCCCCGTGCCGCTTACGGGGGCCCCCACTCCGTCTTTGGATTTGGCAGCATGCGGCCCGTCGTCTCATGCAGGAACGACGCCGCTTGCCAGGCTCTGACTGCCAGAGCGATGTGGGCATTCGCGGGCCGCACCTCGGGTTCTGTCCGTGACTGCCCCGCTACTCACCCGTACTGGTACGGGCTGTCCGGCTCCGGATGAGCCGACCGCCGTCGTCGTCTTCCTCTTGGGAGCCATGGCGACAAAGACTGCTAAACTGACGACTAAATCAGATTTTTACAGCTCACGCCCCCTGCCTGGCGTGCCAAAGATGTCGGTGGGAACGACACCTATGGGATCACAAGAATCCCTACTACGGCCGGCTGGCGTGGGGCTGTGGAAAGAGCGGGATTAGGAGCCAACATGCAGATTGTTTACCCAGGTTCGGGCCGTGAGAGTGCGTAATACCCTAGTCCTACTTTGGTGTGTATTTGAGTGTTCTTGAGCTAGCCACGATACGCGACTTGTGCAAAAGAGCCCAAATCCCCCTCCAGCATGCCTTGGGCCTCCTTTTATAGAAAAAGGGGATGCCACAGTGGCACACAGGAGGTGGAAAGTGCATGCGGTGGCTAAGTCTATCCTCTGGCACCGTTGGACAAACACACTTAATGCACTGCCGACGTGCCCTTCTTGCTGACGCCGCTTCGCCTCACTTCGACACGCGTCCGGGCCAGTGCGGCGTGTAGTGCCATGTAGGCTGGCAGGCTGCTGAGCTGGTGCGATGGCAGCGTCTTCACGAAGATCTGCATGCCACCACGCAGGTGCTTGCTGAGTTGGTCTTGTGGCACCCCAGCTCAGAGCAACCGGTTTACCATGCATTGCCAGCCCAGAGACCATGTCTTCGGGCAACACACAACATCTTGGTACAGAAAACTACCGCTTTATTGATGCTAGCGGATCAAAGTTTATATTACAACAGGTGGCGAGGCCAAGCGGCACACACAGTGCGGCTGAACAATATGTACATTATTTAGTGAACATAAAGGGGCCTCGATCATAACAACTACGCGGCAGCGGAACAACATCGTAGTGGAAACTCCATAGCACAGTGACACCGATGTGGAGACGATCTACACTCGGACGGCACTCCTTTCCAACAAGACTTTCCTGATATCTGGCATGACACGCCAGGTCAGTACATTGAATGTACTTGCAAGCTCACAACAAACATAAACATAATGACAATCAATATCATGATAATTAACCAATTATTAACAATGCAACAATATATGCAACATGCAGTGATCCTACTTTTATGAGAAAAATCCCTCGGACTGGCTTACCAACGGTGATCGCTCTTGGATCACAACCGTACCAACCCCGAGGTCTTAACTCAGTTTACCTCGTGATCTTTCCGGCGATCACAACCACGACCAACATTTGGTCTCAAATAGTGATCCTTCCAGTGATCACAACCACGACCAACATTTGGTCACGAACATCAAAATGGCCTTCCCACCATCATCAACCGTGCAAAGTTTATCACTTAGTGTGCAAGATTTATTAAATGTTGACCCATGGTGTGACCTACTTTCGAGCGTGTCCATAACCGTGGACGCGGCTATCGATAGATTAATACACTCTGCAGAGGTAGCGCACTGTACCTACACCACGGAACCCATGGCCTCGCACTCCCATTTGGGTGGACCAACAACATTCCGACGAAACCCCTCCATTGCCATGACACTCTCCCGGCCACTCCGACTCACTCCCAATCGGGCTAGTCCTAGGTGGCCCCGTGTCTACCAAATACACCAACGACCACCGTCGTGGCCAAAACATAAATGTCTCACACGGGGACACGGTACCATAATTTCAACAACGGGCACACAAAGTTATGTCTGCTTACTGGGCCAGGGTACTGCACTTCAATAAACTTCCCTCGTTGGAGGCACCGACCAGAGGCATGACAACGGACTGAATAAAGGCCTTCCCATAAAGGCAAATGTGGTTGCACTGGGAAAACTCGATTCAGTGGCACAATGACCCGGTCAACGATATATTCAAGTTGAGTTTTTATCAGGTTCAACTTAAAGTGAAAATAACCTGTGTCATAGTATGCCAGGAAATGCAACACAAACATATGCATCACAATTTAACGGAAATGACTGAGTCAACTATATTCATACTAAGCATAAACCTCAACAACTCATGACACTTCTCTGGTTAGGATTAAACCTCACTTTAAACAGAATCTTTTCTAGCAAATTTTACCATTTTTAATCATGCAAGAAAATAACTCCAACTAATTATTTATATTCATAACCATATTAGTTCCTTCATAACAAAAATTAGTTCTAGTTTCTTAACCAACTTAATTAGCTTTAAGCTTTCTGTAAACCAAGCATATTAACTTAAACAAGCAACTAACAGAATGTAAATAACATGATAGTGATTTAAATGCATGGATTAAATCATTCATTCAAGTAGGAAAATCACAACTATTGTAATGGCACCATGAAAATGTTGCTGTGGCTTGCCTTAGTGCAGATGAGGTTCACAAGCCTCCTGGTGATCCTCAAGACAAGCCTCACTCTCTGAAAATAATTTTAAACACAAGAAGAAAATATCAAGAACCCTACTGAAATTCACCAGAAAATCTAGACAGCAAAGAAAACTCTCATCTTTGGTGAGCTGCTAGATTTCTTTACAAAGAACATAATGCAAAAAAGAATCAATTCATTTGGACTTATGGTTAAAGAGTTTTGGCTATTAGAAACTCTTCGGGATAAGATGAATTTGAATTTAAATAAAAACATACTTGGGGGGGGGCTGACGTCGAAGGCATAAAGCCTCGGGGCGCCACCACTCGTACCGCTTCGCGCGCGTACTGAGTGGCTGACTAGCGGGCCCTGCTAGTCAGGTGAGGGGGAGAGGGAGAAGGAAACAAAGGACGGCGCAGCTTCGCCAGAGCGCACGCCGGCGATGAGGGATTCTTGGCCAAAATGAGAGGCATGGATCGAGAGAGGAGATGGAGGCGCACCTGCCCGTACCTGTATAGTAAGTAGGGATGGTCAGACGGCGTCGGAATCAACCTCTCTAGTGGAGGCAGAGAGCGGAGGTCGTCGGAGACGAGGACGACGGCGAACAGAGGCGACTCCAGGGGCTCCAACCAGGCGGAACAACACCACCGACGAGCGGCGGAGGTCCTGGAAGGGTTGCCCAGGCCTGGGAGGGACTGGAATCGTGGAGACGACCTGAGAGGATCACCGACGAGCTCGAGCTCGGGGATAGCAGCCTGCGGCCTGCTCGGCCGGGCTATGGCTTCTACAAGATCATGGAGTGTGTGGGAGTGGTGGATGGTGCTCGAGGAGGCTGGGGAGGGCTCTATTTATAGCCGAGCATCGAGGTGGGATCGGGCTCCGCCGATGGACACTTGGACATGGCGCCCGACGATGAACGACGTCAGTGAGAGGGGGAGAAGGCGACGCTACTCACGGGGGAACTGTGGGCGAGCGGGGAAGAGCAGAAGAGCAAGGGGAAGGCGACGAGCACAGTGCACAACACACTGTTGCGTTGGCTGGACCGCGCTCGTGCTTGCTGCAGTGAGCTCTGGCATCGGCGAGCGCCAGGGTGGAGTTAAGGGGGTTTGGACGAGGATTGTGGCGAAGTTTGGCATGCTTAGGCAGTCGGGGAAGTGAGCATGCGCGCAACAAAGCGCTCGGCGGCACTCAGAGCGCGGTGGCATGCAGGTTGGCATCATGCACACGCGTGGTCATGGCGTGAACTCCACCCTCGGGCCAACCTAAGTCCAAAGTTCATGTCTGGCTTGTTGTTCATGGTAGTTTTAGTGGTTACCACACTTGGGTTTGGTCTCAGGTGCAGTAGAAAAGATGTCACACGCCTGGTAAGTTTCTGGACAGTAACTTTGAGAGCTTACTATGGTCAAACTACTGGGAGTTGGGAGCTGGGCTTTGGAGGTTAGCAATCATCTACTAAGGTAATGATGCACAAGAAAAATCAGCCACAATGGAGCAAGTAAAATGGTAGTTGCTGTAGAAATTACCATTTCTATCCAGAAAAGAAAATATTTTCTATAGCAAAAATATTCCAAATAGTGGTGAAATATTTTTTCTCAGGAAGGTGCCCTAGGGTTCAAAGAATATTTATGAATTTTCTCAGATTTTTGTGGGCAAGAAAAACTGGGGTTGCTTTGGAGCACATTGAGCTAGCTAGGGTTTAAGAGAGGGAAATGAATATTTTTCATTAAAGAAAAATATGCAAAATATTATTTTGAGTTGAACCAGAGAGGAAATGATGGTTAGAAAGGGAGATGAGGCACTTGGGTGAAAGTCAAGGGGTACCCAAGTGTTTAAGTCTATATGAAAAGATTCAAAACCCAAATTTCAAAATCAAACCAACTGAAAATCAGGCAAAGAGAAGAGGGCAAAAACCAGTCTGTCACAGGCCTGGAACCCGAACGTCACCATGCAGGTGCGCGCCTAGCTGGCTGGGATGGCAGCTACATGGAATCAGTGGTGGAGCCTTGGCAGGCGCAGGCCTGGCCGCGGCCCCGCTGATGTCCTCGGCAAGGGTCTTGCCAAGGCACCTTTGTCGTTCCTAGCAAGGATCTTGCCGGAGGTCTCGTGGGTTTCCTCGGCAAGGATCTTGCCGGGGATCGTCGACTTCTGGTCCTCATCTGGTTGGGAGTGTTTATGATCTTCACGAAGATCTGCATGCCATCGGGGGGTGCCTCCCGAGCCTTGGTTTGAACGTTGTTGTTGGTGTTGGAACCTCGGGCTCAAGGGTGGCACACTCCGCTGGCACTGGGCAAGTTGCCCCGGCAAGGCTCTCACTGGGGCTGCGGAGGCTGCCCCGGCAAGGGCCTCGCCGGGGGAGCCTGCCTCACCCTCTTGCTCTTCGTGTCTCTGTCTTGGTGTTGCTTTGATTGTCTTGTGGCTTCGACTTCCCTCCTCTGCCCTGCTAAGTGTGGCCATGGGCATGGCTTTGACCGCTCGTGTACAAGTAAAGGGGTACAAAGCAGAGCCCCTACTTTTGTACACCGACAACAACCGACACAACTATCTAGGAAGTCCCTAGAAGCATCGGTTAGTCCATTATAGAAGATATCAAGTATTTCATTTTTCTTAAGAGGATGATCAGGCAATGCATTAAGTAACTGGCAAAGCCTCCCCCAAGCTTGTGGGAGACTCTCTTCTTTAGTTTGAACAAAGTTAAATATTTCCTGTAAGGCAGCTTGTTTCTTATGAGCAGGAAAATATTTTTCAGAGAAGTAGTATATCATATCCTGGGGACTACGCACACAACCAGGAGCAAGAGTATTGTACAAAGATTTAGCATCACCCTTTAATGAGAAAGGAAATAATTTGAGAATAAAGTAGTATCAGTTTTCTCATCATGAGTAAAAAGGGTGGCTATATCATTCAACTTAGTATGATGTGCCACAACAGTTTCAGTTTTATAACCATGGAAAGGATCAGATTCAGCCAAAGTAATTAACTATGGGTCGACAGAGAATTCATAATCCTTATCATCAACAAAGATAGGTGAAGTAGCAAACTTAGGACCACATTTCATTCTAGCACTCAGAGATTTTTCTTTATACTTGTGTAATAATTTCTATAGATCATCTCTATCCTTACAAGCAAGAATATCTCTAGTTGCCTCTTCACTCATAACATAGCCTTCCGTTACCTTAGGAAATTCATATCTAGGAGATCTAGCTCTAGCAAGTGTTTCAAGAGTTTCAGTTCCAAGCTCATCATCAGATTCAACAACATCATGTTGTATTGCTCTAGCAATTTGTTCATCAAGAAATTCACCAAGTGGCACATCGTCATTATCAAGCATGGTACTAGCATCATCACAAGCATCATTCATAGTAGAAGTAGCATCATCAATAACTTGCGACATATCAGAATTAATAGCATGTGGTGGTGTTGTTGCAAGTTTACTCATAACAGAAGGTGAATCTATAGCAGAACTGGATGGTAGTTTCTTACCTCCCCTCGTACTTGATGGAAATATCTTAGTATTTGGATACTTCAGATTCTTCATAGTGATAAATTGATAATAATTCCAAGTGACTCAACAAATATAGCTATGCTCCCTGGCAATGGTGCCAAAAAAGGTCTTGATAACCCACAAGTATAGGGGATCACAACAGTTTTCGAGGGTAGAGTATTCAACCCAAATTTATAGATTCGACACAAGGGGAGCCAAAGAATATTTGAAGGTATTAGCAGCTGAGTTGTCAATTCAACCACATCTGGAGATTAATTATTTGTAGGAAAGTGATTAGTAGCACAATAGTATGATAGTTTTGATGATTGTAGTAGCAGCAACAGTAACGGTAACAGTGATATTGTACCAGTAGCAACAGTAGTAACTTAGCAAGAACAATATAATATAAATTTGTAGGCATTGGATCGGTGACTTGTTGATGATATTCATTATGTGACAGTTATAACCTAGGGCGATACGACACTAGCTCCAGTTCATCGATATAATGTAGACATGTATTCCATAAATAGTCATACATGCTTTATTAAAAGAACTTGCATGCCATCTTTTGTCCTACCTTCCATGGCAGCGGGGTCCATATTGGAAACTAAGGGATATTAAGGCCTCCTTTTAATAGAGAACCAAAACAAAGCATTAACACATACTGAATACATGAACTCCTCAAACTACGGTCATCACCGAGAGTGTTGCCTGGTTATTGTCACTCCAGGGTTGTCGGATCATAACCGTAGTAGGTGACTATAACTTGCAAGATCGGATCTAAAACATGGATATAATGATGAATTCATAAACGGTTCAGATCTGAGTTCATGTCACCCGGGCCCAAAGTGACAAGCAATAAGCATAAAAAGTCATAGCAACATCGATCTAAGAACATAGTGGATACTAGGGATCAGGCCCTAACAAAATTAACTCGATTACATGATGAATCTCATCCAACTCCTCACCGACCAGCGAGCCTACAAAGGAATTACTCACTCTCGGTGGGGAGCATCATGGAATTGGCGATTGAGATGGGTTGGTGATGACGAAGAACGAAGATCCCCCTCTCCGGAGCCCCAAACAGACTCCAGATCTTCCCTCCCGACGAAGAACAGGGCTTGGTGGCAGCTCCGTCTCGTGCATTGCGATAATTCGTTCTCCCTGTTATTTTTCTGGAAATATGTGATTTTATAGTATTAGTGGGGTCGTATGCGGGGCCATCAGGTGGGTACAACCCACCTGGGCACACCAGGAGAGGGGGGTGGCGCCCTGGTGGGTTGTGCCCACCCAGGTGCCCCTCTCTGGCAGGTCTTGGCTCCAGAAATTCTTATTATTGATATAAAAAGTCCTCGCCAAGTTTCATTCCATTCTGAGAACTTTTATTTCTGCACAAAAACAACACCATGGTAGTTTTGCTGAAAACAACGTTAGTCCGGGGTTAGTTTCATTCAAATCATGCAAATTAGAGTCCAAAACAAGGGGAAAACGTGAGAAAAAGTAGATACGTTGGAGACGTATCATGGATATGGTACACTCTATCTCCTTTTTAGTTCTATTCAATTGTGAGAAGCTAGAGCAGTTCACACCTACCAGAGGTATCTTACAGGGAGATCCAATCTCCCCTTACCTTTCTTGATTCCAGTAGAGGGCCTCTCGTGCCTTTTAAGATCCAGTTCTCAGTCGTCCGGTCCCGAAGGAATCAAGGTGGCTCCGACAGCTTCGGCTGTCAACCATCTCCTTTTTGCTGACGATAGCCTGTTGCTTTTCAAGTCAAGTGCTGAGGGGGCTGAGAGGGTTTCAGTCCTATTGGAGACATACTATAATGCTTCTGGCCAGAGGATAAACCATGAGAAATCTTCAATCTTTTTCAGTAAGAGATGCCTAGAAACTTTGGCAGATGAGGTAAAACAGATTTTGAATGTGACAAAGAAATTGTTGTGTGAAACGTATTTGGGCATGCCCACATATGTTGGCCATTTTAAGATGGGTACTTTTAAGTACTTGAGGGACAAAATTTGGGAAAAGGTTAGAGGATGGATGGAAACACTTATTTCAGCAGGAGGAAAAGAAGTGCTTATTAAATCAGTGGCTCAAGCCATCCCAGTGTACTCCATGGCGTGTTTCCAGCTACCATGAGGTCTATGTGAAAACATCTCCTCCATAATCCAGCAGTTCTGGTGGGGGAGTAAACATGGAAAGGGGAAGCCAGCTTGGGTATCTTGGGGCGTTATGACAAAGCCAAAGTATCTTGGCGGTATGGGTTTTAGGGATACGGAGATATTTAATCTTGCATTCCTAGCTCGTCAGGCATGGAGGGTTACTTATCAAACCAAATTATCTCAGTGCAAGGATTTTAAAGGCCGCATATTTCCCAAATATATGCTTTCTGGAAGCAGAACTAGGCCATCATTCATCACAAATATGGAGGGTTGTACTTGACGGGAGAGACATTTTAAAGCAAGGTATTATTAGACGAATTGGAAATGGTCAAACAACAGATATGTGGAGGACCAACTAGTTACAGAGGACTGGACCATTGAGACCAATAACATCTCTCACGCCCAACCTGCCTCAGTTAGTGTCTGAACTTATCGACACAACCATGGCGTCATGGAAGGAAGAGCTAGTCCGGTCCACTTTCACCCTGTTTGATGCTGATGCTATTATGGCGATACCTATCTGCACTAGAGTTGTTGATGATTTTTGGGCTTGGGCAGCGGAGAGGAACTACAGATTCTCTGTGAAGTCTACATATCGGATGGTCATGATCAAGAGGGAAGACAGAGGGAATTGGCTGGAACAAAATCCGCGGGGCTCGGCGCTGAGCTCAAACCGCAATGACTGGACGATGCTATGGAACATCAAGGTCCCGTGTAAATTTAGGGTATTCCTATGGCGTCTGGCAAGGCATTCTATGCCGATGACGGACTTACTACACCACCGACATATGTCAGATACCCATCTATGCACGCTGTGTGGGAGGGCAAATTGATGGAGGCACGCTCTCCTAGAGTGTACTATGTCAAGGTGCATATGGGTGCTCTGTGGAGATGAGGTGGTACAACAATTGAGTTTGAACACGAACCCTAATGCAAAAAATGGCTTTTTGCGATGCATGATCAACTATCTCAAGAGAATTTTGTGCTTATGGTGGTCACACTTTGGGCTACTTGGAGAGCTAGGCAAAAGGCTATTTATGAGAATGTTTACCAGAGCCCTCAAGGAACTAATCAATTCATCCAAGCTTACATGGCCGACTTGTAGATGATCGTAGGTTCGGGAAATGCCTAGGAAAAACCACCAACGATGAGGCCTACACACTAGATCGCGCCACCTAGCTCGTGTGCTAAGATTAACGTTGATGCAGCGGTCAGAGCCAACCGAGGACGTGGAGTTGCTGCTGTAGTATGTCGTGATCAAGCTGGTCGTTTTCAAGGAGCATCTGGTATTGTTATCAATGGAATCAATGATCCATCAACTCTCGAAGCATTAGCAGTCCAGGAGGCTTTATCCCTTGCTGAAGATCTCAACCTTCGCATGATTCACATTGCCTTTGACTGCAAGGTTGTAGTGGATGACATCAAGCACATAGAGCCAACTAGCTATGGAGCTATCTTACATGAAATCATAGATCATAGTTGCTCATTTATTTCTTGCACTTTTGGTCACGAGTTTAGGCTCTCGAACTTCGAGGCTCAAAATCTAGCGAAGCATGTTTTAAAGTTAGGGGTTGGCCGCCATGTCTGGTTAGGGAACCCAGGAAATCTCTCTTTTGTACCTTTGAACATTGGCACGAGTTAAATAAAGCTTCGCGTGATTGTCTAAAAAAAGCTATAGAAGCTCATTTTACTCAAAAAAGCCACTCAAGCTCATCGAGCTTTAAACTTTGAAGCTCATTGATTATTGAGATTTTCTATTTCCCTTTCTTCGGGTAGAAATTTGTGGTTGGGAGCTCCTCATGATGTGAACTCCATTCCTGTAATCATTATTCATGTTCAATAAAGTCTAGCTGCTTTGTGCTAAAAAATAAGCTAATGAAGCTTTTGCCTAAAACAAACTACCATAGCTTTTTATTAGCCTAAAAAGCTACTATGGCTTTTTTTATTAGCCTAAAAAAGCTACTACAGTGATTGAGCTATTGTAAACACACACTATAGCTAGCTGGTTCACTAGGGTGATTTTATTTTTTACTATATTGAACATTTTTTGAAAATGTGAATATTTTTTGAAATTAATTGGGAACTATTTTTAAAACGGAATATTTATAGACATTTTCTAACTTTTTGAGCAAATTTTGAAAATGTCAAAAATTTATAAAATTTTGAGCTAATTTTTGGAAATGTCATTTTTTAGTTTTTAAAGCATAATTGTTTCTAAAATTGTGAACATTTATTGAAAACGAGATCATTTTTTAAGTTGTGAAAAAATAACAAGCATTTTTATAAAGTTTGTTCATTGAAAAAAGAGAAGAAAAGGAAAGGGGAAAAAGAAAAAGGGAAAAGAAAAAAGCCAGAAAGGAAATATGAAAAACCATTAAAACAACAGAAAAAGGAAAATCGGTATCAGAACCTTCTAGAAGGTTCCAAAAACCAGCAGGAAATCCTACACTAGGCTATGCTAAATAGGCTGGCCCACCTAGAGTGATTGCCTCGCCCGCGCGTGTGTTTGGGAAACTATTGGATGGAGTGAGCGTTCAATAGAATTTGCCCATCTATATCTTGTTTCCAGCAAGCGAAAATGCTACGCTTGCTCTAAATGATGCTTTATTCGAGTGACCTGCAAACAACCCTTAGTCTACTACCCAGTTTTTTTTCTCACAAGCATACATGTTGTTCACATGGGAGTGTTTGGTTGACCGCGATGCAAGTTTGGCCCATTTGGTTAGTTGGGTTGCATACAAATGTTGGAAATATACTCTAGAGGCAATGATAAAATGGTTATTATCATATTTCCCGTTCATGATAAATGTTTATTATTCATGCTAGGATTGTATTGAACGGAAACTTAAATACATGTGTGAATATGTAGACAACACCGTGTCCCTAGTAAGCCTCTACTAGACTAGCTCGTTGATTAAAGGTGGTTAAGGTTTCCTAACCATGGACATGAGTTGTCATTTGATAATGGGATCACATCATTAGGAGAATGATGTGATGGACAAACCCAACCGTAAGCTTAACATTAGATCATTTAGTTATTTGCTATAGCTTTCTTCATGTCGAGTATCTATTCCTTCGACCATGAGATCATGCTACTCCTAGATACCGGAGAAATGCCTTGTGTGTTATCAAACATCACTTCATAACTGGGTGATCAAAAAGGTGCTCTACAGGTATCTCCGAAGGTGTCTGTTGGGTTGTGTGGAGACTGGGATTTGTCGCTCTGTGTGACGGAGAGATATCTCTAGGCCCTCTCGATAATACAACATCATAACGAGCTTCATGTGACTAGTGAGTTTAGTCACGAGATCTTGTATCACGGAACAAGTAAAGAGACTTGCCGGTATCGAGATTAAACTAGGTATGGAGATACCGAAGATCGAATCCTGGGCAAGTAACATATCGCTAGACAAAGGGAATTGCATACGGGATTGACTGAATCCTTGACATCGTGGTTCAACCGATAAACATCTTCGTTGAATATGTAGGAGTCAATATGGGCATCCAGGTCCCTCTATTGGTTATTGACCCGAGAGAAGTCTCGGTCATGTCTGCATGATTCTCGAACCCGTAGGGTCGCACGCTTAACGTTTAGTACCGCTAGGGTAGTGTTGAGATATTAATAGTGGTTCGAAGGTTGTTTGGAGTCTCGGATCGGATCTGGGACATCACTGTTGGAAATATGCCCTAGAGGCAATAATAAAGTGGATATTATTATACTTCCTTGTTCATGATAATCATTTATTATCCATGCTATAATTGTATTGATTGGAAACTCAAATACATCTGTGGATATATAGACAACAACATGTCCCTAGTGAGCCTCTACCGGACTAGCTCGTTGATCAAAGATGGCTACGGTTTCCTAGCCATGGAGATGAGTTGTCATTTGATAACGAGATCACGTCATTAGGAGAATGATGTGATGGACAAGACCCAAACTATAAGCGTAGCATATGATCATACCAAGTTTATTGCTATGACCATGTCAAAGTATCTGTTCCTATGACCATGAGATCATGCAACTCATTGACACCAGAGGAGTACCTTGTGTGTATTAAATGTCACAACCTAACTGGGTGGCAATAAAGATGCTCTGCATGTATCTTTGAGGGTGTCTGCTGAGTTGGCATGGATCAACACTGGGATCTGTCACTACGTATGACGGAGAGGTATCTCGGGGCCCACTTGGTAATAAAACATCACAATGAGCTCGCAGGGAATGTGACTAAGGAGTTAATCATGGGATCTTGTATCATGGAACGAGTAGAGATACTTGCCGGTAACGAGATTGAACTAGGTATGGAGATACCAATGATCGAATCTCGGGCAAGTAACATACCAATGAACAAAGGGAATTGCATACGGGATTAACTGAATCCTCAACATTGTGGTTAAACCGATGAAAGATCTTCGTGGAATATGTAGGAACAAATATGGGTCTCCAGGTTCCTCTATTGGTTATTGACCGGAGAGGTGTGTCTGTCATGTTTACATTATTCTTGAACCAGTAGGGTCCGCACTCTTAACGTTCGGTGATACTAGAGTAGAATTGGGATATTCACGTTGGTGACCAAATGTTGTTCAGAGTCCTGGATGAGGCCCCGGACATCACGAGGAGCTCCGGAATGGTCCGGAGGTATAGATTTATATATGGGAAGTCATATTTTGGCTACTGGAAAAGTTTCGGGTTTTACCGGTATTCTACCGAGAAGCTTCTGGAAGGTTCTAGAAGGTTCCCTCTAGCACCTAGGGTGTGTGTGGTCTATAGGGGGGCATCTTAGCAATATTGGGCCAGGCGCACCATCCCCCTAAGGCCCATTCGCCTAGGGGAAGGGAAACCCTAAGGTGGAGGGCCATCCACTTGGCTTGGAGGGCACTCCTCCCCCTTTGACTGCCTCCCCTACTTGGGGGAGGGTCTAGGGCTGCACCCCCAGCCCTCCAATACCCATATATATAGTAGGTAGTAGGCACAAGGGCTGGACACGACAATTCCCACGCCCTGCGTCCTCTCTCTCTCTCGTTCTTCCTCGTTTGTAGTTCCGAAGGCGCTTGGCGAAGCCCTGCTGGGATTGCTCCACCACCATCTCCACCATGCCGTTGTGCTACTTGAGATCCCACCTACTTTTCCTCCCTCTCTTGCTGGATCAAGGAGGAGACTCCATCGAGCCGTATGTGTGCTGAATGCGGAGGTGTCGTCCGTTCGACGCTAGATCAGTTTGGATCGTGATCGGATCACAAAGAGTACGACTACATTAACCGCATTTCTTAATGCTTCCGCTTAGTGATTTACAAGGGTATGTAGATTCAATCTCTCCTCTTGTATATGATCATCTCCTAGGTTGATCTTGGTGAGCATAGGAATTTTTTTGTTTCCCATGCAATGTTCCCTAATAGTGGCATCTGAGCTAGGTTCTTGCGTAGATGACATCATGAGTAGAAGGCAGAGGAGTTTGTGGGTGTTGATATTCAGATTGTTTCCTTCCTTGTTCTTTTCTTGATTCAGCGGTATTGTGGGATGAAGCGGCCCGGACCAACTTTACATGTCCAAGTACATGAGACTAGTTCCATCGATTGACATGCAACTTGTTGCATAAAGATGGCTGGCGGGTGTTTGTCTCTCCCACCATAGTTGAATCGGATTCGACAAAGGTGGTCCTTGTAGTAGGTTAAATAGCAACCTGTATATCACTATTGTGGCTTTGCGCAGGTAAGAATGGTTCTTACTAGTCACCCATAGCAGCCACGTAAAACATGCAACAACAAAGTAGAGAACGTCTAACTTGTTTTTGCAGGGTATGTTGTGATATGATACGGCCAAAGACATGATGAGATATATTTGATGTATGAGACGATCATGTTTGTATAATTTATCAAGACTTGCATGTCGATGAATACAACCAGCAGGAGCCATAGGGTTGTTTTTAATTATTGTATGGCCTACGTGTCAATCATTAAGTGCTATGTAAAGCTTTACTTTATCGCTAAGCAGTAGCAATAGTTGTAGAAGCATGGTTGGCGTGACAACCCCGATGGCGACATGATGATGGAGATCATGGTGTCATGCCGACGACGAGGGATATCATGCCGGTGCTTTGAAGATGGAGATCAAAAAGCACAAGATGATGGCCATATCATGTCACTTATGATTTGCATGTGATGTTAATCCTTTTATGCATCTTATTTTGCTTAGGACGACGGTAGCATTATAAGGTGATCCCTCACTAAAATTTCAAGATAAAATTGTGTTCTCCTAAGTATGCAGCATTGTGAAAGTTCATCATTTCGAAGCTCCACATGATGATCGGGTGTGATAGACTCTACGTTCACATACAATGGGTGCAAGAAAGTTTTGCACATGCGGAATACTTGGGTTAAACTTGACGAGCCTAGCATGTACAGACATGGCCTCGGAACACAAGAGACCTAAAGGTCGAACATGAGTGATATAGTAGGTATGATCAACATGGAGATGTTCACCATTGAAACCACCTCATCTCACGTGATGATTGGACTCGGGTTAGTGAATTTGGATCAAGTTACACTCGGACGACTGGAGGGATGTCGATTTGAGTGGGAGTTCTTAGGTAACATGATTAATTGAACTCATTATCATGAACAATAATTTGAGTTTTCTTTGCAATTTATGTCATAGATAAATGGCTCGCGCAGTAGCTCCCCTAAATTTCAATGCGTTCCTAGAGAAAGCTAAGCTGAAAGATGATGGAAGCAACTTTGTGGACTGGGCCCGTAATTTGAGGACTATCCTCACGTCTGCCCAAAACTCTTATGTCATTGATGCACCGCTTGGTGCGCCACCCCCTCCAGTGACTGTGGATGTTGTGAATGTCTGGTAGTCGCATGTTGATGACTACTCAATAGTTCAGTGTGCCATGTTGTATGGTTTAGATCCGGGACTTCAAAGGCGTTTTGAACCTCGTGGAGCATATGAGATGTTCCAGGAGTTGAAGTTTATTTTTGAGAAAAATGCCTGGATCGAGAGGTATGAGACCTCTGATAAGTTCTATGCCTGCAAAATGGAGGAGTACGGCTCTGTCAGTGAGCACATACTCATAATGTCTGGGTATTACAACCGTCTGGCTGAGTTGGGAGTTGAGCTCCCACCCGAGGTGGTCACTAACAGGGTTCTTCAATCGCTACCACCTAGCTACAAGAGCTTTGTGTTGAACTATACCATGCAAGGGATGAACAAGTCAGTCTTCGAGCTATTCGTGATGCTGAAAGTCGCGGAGTCCAGAAGGAGCATCAAGTGTTGATGGTGAATAAAACCACTAGTTTCAAGAAGAGAAAGGGAAAGAAGGGAAACTTCAAGAAGAGTGGCAAAGCCGTTGCTTCTCCTCTCGTGAAGAAACCCATGGTTGGACCCAAGCCGGAAACTGAGTGCTTCTACTGCAAGGGAACTATCCACTGGAAGCGGAATTGCCCCAAGTATCTGGCCGACAAGAAGGGGGCTAACGTCAACAAAGGTATATATGATATACATGTTATTGATGTGTACCTTACAATCTCTCGTTGTAGTGCCTGGGTATTTGATACCAATTCAGTTGCTCACATTTGCAACTCTAAACAGGAACTATGGAACAAACAAAGGCTGGTGAAGGACGTAGTGACGATGCGCGTGGGAAATGGTTCCAAGGTTGATGCGATCACCATCGACGTGCTCTCTCTTTGACTACCATCAGGATTAGTGATGAACTTGAATAACTGTTATTTAGTGCTTGCGTTGAGCATGAAGATTATATCTGGATCTTGTTTAATAAAAGACAGTTACTCATTTAAATTAGAGAATAATGGTTGTTCTATTTATATGGGTAATATCTTTTATGGTCATGCACCCATTGTGAGGGGTTTATTCTTATTGAATCTCGATAGTGATGATACACATGTCCATAACATTGATGCCAAAAGATGTAGAGTTGATAATGATAGTACCACTTTCTTGTGGCACTACCGCCTAGGTCATATTGGTGTAAAGTGCATGAAGAAACTCCATGCTGATGGAATTTTGGAGTCACTTGACACATGCGAACCGTGCCTCATGGGCAAGATGACTAAAACCCCGTTTTTAGGAACAATGGAATGGGCAAGTGACTTGTTGGAAATCATACATACTGATGTTGCGGTCCGATGAGTGTTGACACACACGGTGGATATCGTTACTTTCTCACCTTCACCAATGATTTGAGTAGATATGGGTATGTCTACTTAATGAAGCATAACTCTGAAATGTTTGAAAAGTTCAAGCAATTTCATAGTGAAGTTGAGAATCACCGCAACAAGAAGATTAAAGTCCTAATCTGATCGAGGGGGAGAATATCTGAATTATTAGTTTGGAAATCACTTAAGACAATGTGGAATTATTTCACAACTGATGCCACCTGGAACACCACAGCGTAATGGTGTGTCCGAATGTTGTAACCATGCCTTATTGGATATGGTGCATTCTATGATGTTTCCTTTCCAATTTGCCACTCTCATTTTGGGGTTATGCATTAGAGACAAGCGCATTCACTTTAAATAGGGCACCATCTGAGTCCGTAGAGACGACACCATATGAACTATAGTTTGACAAGAAACCTAAGATGTCGTTTCTTAAGGTTTGGGGCTGTGATTCTTGTATCAAAAGGCTCTAGCCAGAAAAGCTCGAACCAAAGCGGACAAATGTGTCTTCATAGGATACCCAAAAGAGACGATTGGGTATACCTTCTATCTCAGATCCGAGGGTAAAGTGTTTTTCGCTAAGAATGGATCCTTTCTCAAGAAAGAGTTTCTCTCTAAAGAATTGAGTGGGAGGAAGATAGAACTTGATGAGGTTGTTTAACCTTTACTTCAACCAGAGAGTAGCGCAATATAGAAAGATGTTTCCGTGTCACCTACGCTAGTGGAAGAGGAAGCTAAGGATAGTGATCACGAAGTTTCGGATCAAGTTACTATCTAACCTCGTAGGTTGACAAGGATACGTACTGCTCCCGAGTGGTATGCTAACCTCGTCTTAGATGTCATGTTGTTGGAGAACAATGAACCTATGAGCTATGGAGAAGCAATGGGCCCGAATTCCGACAAACGGTTAGAGTCCATGAAATTCGGGATGGGATCCATGTATGAAAAAAAGTATGGACTTTGGAAGTATTACCTGAAGGGCAAAAGGCCATTCAGAATAAATGGATCTTCAAGAAGAAGATAGATGCGGACGGTAGTGTCACCATCTATAAAGCTTGACTTGTGTCAAAGGGTTTTTCACAAGTTCAAGGAGTAGACTACGATGAGACTTTCTCACCCATAGCCATGCTTAAGCCCGTTAGAATCATATTGGCAATACTTGCATTTTTCGATTATGAAATTTGGCAGATGGATGTCAAAACAGCATTCCTTAACGGTTTCCTTAAGGAAGAGTTGTATATGATGCAACCGGAAGGTTTTGTCAATCCAGAGAATGCTGACAAAGCGTGCAAACCCCAGCGATCCATTTATGGACTGGTGCAAGCAGCTCGGAGTTGGAATCTTCGCTTTGATGAGGTGATCAAAGCATTTGGATTTATACAAGTTTATGGAGAAGCCCGTATTTACAAGAAAGTGAGTGGGAGCTCTATAGTGTTTCTAGTATTATATGTGGATGACATATTGCTAATTGGAAACAATATAGAACTTTTGGAGAATGTGAAGGCATATTTGAACAAGAGTTTTTCAATGATGGACCTAGGAGAAGATGCTTTCATATTAGGCATCAAGATCTATAGTGATAGATCGAGACGCTTGATAGGAATTTCACAAAGCATGTACCTTGATAACATTTTGAAGAAGTTCAAAATGGATCAGTCCAAGAAGGGGTTCTTGCCTGTTTTGCAAGGTATGAGGTTGAGTAAGACTCAATGCCCAGCGACTACAGAGGATAGAGAAAAGATGATTGTCATCCCCTATGCTTTAGCCATAGGCTCTATTATGTATGCAATGTTGTGCACAAGACCAGATGTCAGCCTTGCCTTAAGTATGGCTGGAAGGTTTCAAAGTGATCTAGGAGTGGAACACTATACATCGGTCAAGAATATCCTTAAGTACCTGAAAAGGACTAAGAAATGTTTCTCGTTTGTGGAGGTGATTAGGAGCTTGTCATTAAGGGTTACATCAATGCAAGCTTTGACATTAATCCAGATGGCTCTAAATCTCAAACCAGGTATCTATATATTCTGAATGGGCGAGTAGTAAGCTGGTGCAGTTCCAAGCAAAGCGTGGTGGCCAATTCTACATGCGAAGCGGAGTACATAGCTACCTTGGAGGCAGCAAATGAGGGTGTCTGGATGAAGCAGTTCATGACATATCTTGGAGTTGTGCCCAGTGCACTGGACCAAATGACTCTGTTCTGTGACAACACGGGTGCCATTGCTTTAGCCAAGGAACCAAGGTTTCACAAGAGGACCAGACACATAAAGTGACACTTCAACTCTCCCCGATGCAATCAAGGAGGACATAAACATTTCCAAAGTACATACGGATCTGAATGTTGCAAATCCGTTGACTAAACCTCTTCCATGGGCAAAACATGAACAACACCAGAACTCTATGGGTGTCACATTCATTACCATGTAATACTAGATTATTGACTCTAGTGCAAGTGGGAGACTGTTGGAAATATGCCTTAGATGCAATAATAAAGTGGTCACTATTATATTTCCTTCTTCATGATAATTGTTTATTAATCATGCTACACTACTTCAAGATGCTGCTAACGCGACACTACGATCAGAGACCCTTCGACAAAACTGTGCGCGATGCATTAATCGTATAATGGGATGTAAAAAAACGTCAAAAAAGATGAAAAACATTTGCGATGGCGGAGACATCAAACACGGTTCAGATTTTAGTTACGTGTGCAATACTGGGCATATGGTTGATCTAGCAGAACTGTTTGTGGTGAGGCAGAACAACATAAATGGGCAGCCATATCAATGTCTGTGCAATATACGGCATACAGTTCGCTCCGATAAACTGTGTGCTATTAGGGAATGCAACATAAATGGTAAGCTAGATCAAGGTGTGTGTGATATACGACATACGGTTCACTCAGACAAACTATTTTTGATTAGTGAAGAGAACAAAAACGGTTCAACTTAATAAGATGTGTGTGATATGCAGCACTTGCGACGAGCCAAAAGAACACAAATGATTCATGCAAACAAGATGTGTGTGATATGCAACAAACAACACACTCGGATGAACTGTTTGCGATGAGAAATTATAACATAGACGGTTACTATAGTAAGTTCATGTGTGATTTTGTTTGTACAAAAAACTTTGAAAAATGCAAACTAGTTGCTTGCGGTGGCTAGGAGTATCGCATACATGATGCGTCTACGAGTACTTGTGTGCGGTGATTAGTAAGTTACACATAGTGAATAGCTGCAAGGATGATATGCTGATCATGGAGTCCGAGAAGATCGTCGTAGGCCGTCGGCTCATCCTTTTAGCCTATATATTTTATTATAATTGTATGCATAATTAGGTCGTGAGTGTTTTGGGCCTTTCCGCATTTGGCATTTCAAATTATCCTGAATATATAAGACAATTATGAACCGTTGCCATTGTAAATTTGCCTCAACAGCGAGCAGAGCGTGCACAGGGACGCCAGCGCAGAGCGCGCCGTGGCCACTTCAATGGCGAGTAAAACCCGCGGATGGACGCGAGCCGAGTGTGTTGCGGCCCTCTCAACAGCGATCAACCAGGTGGTCAACCTTCTGGCACCCCGTGGGAGACGCGACAGCGCATCCATAGGACATGATGGTGATATCATGACAATGTGTGATAGTGGGCAGACATGTACACGTATATCTGAGAACAAGGGCCCACATTTCGGGCTTCTGATGCATGGCATACGGTTGATCCAGAAGAACTATTTGCGATGAGACAGAACAACAGAAACTGGGCTTTGTAGGCCCAGAACCATCAATAAATTTTAACTTTGTTTCTCGTCACATTGCAGATTACAAGGCAATAAGTAATTGCAAATCTGTTCACATAGATCAAACTAATATGTGTTCACACCGATCAAACTAATATATGTTCACACTTAGCACCGGGCTATAAAAACTACCCACTTGAAAATTACTTCACAGTTCCTCTCCTCATCACCCACCAAACCGGTCTTTCCTGTCAAGTCATTTCACCATGACCGTTAGGAGGAGTTTCGGGTGGACATATAACCAGGCAGCAAAGACCAAGGCCGCGAAAGCACTAGAGAGGTCCCGCCGCGAAGCAGCAGCCGCAGTAGAGATGTCGCGGTGCATCGCGGAGCCCTTGAACGAGCTCTCATGGGCACGCGAGGGCTCTCACAAGCACACTCGCCGCATTGGCGATCGCGACGAGCTAGCGTTGCTGAAGTCTTTGGCCGGCGACGACGACATTCTCGCTGGCCTCATTAAATAGTAGGAGCTGGTCGATGGCTTGATGAAGCTGCTTGAGATCAGTGATGCCTCAGTTGACAAGGTGACTGGCCTCATCAAGCAAATCATGGATGACAATGTGAAGCTCCTCAAGGCGCTCGCCGAGAAGGAGGAGGAGGCCACCGGGTGGAAGATGTTGCATGAGCAGAGCAGTGCCTCGGGGATGACGCTGACAAAGGTCATCGAGGAACTGATAGGTGACTTGAGGAAGCTTCGGATCAAGCGCGAGCAGGAGGTGGAGGAATCCGTGGCTGCTTTCAAGTAAAGTCGTGAGGAATTGAAGGAGCTGGAGGATGTCGTCGCCCGACGATCCATCGACGAGTAGAGACAGTAGTGACCCAGATCGTTGTCTGCGATTTCCTTCTTCTCTTGACCCCGTGTCTTCCGGGCTTTGCCGCATGTGGCATTTTAAATTATGCAGAATATGTAAGACAATTATTATCTACGCCATTGTAAATTTGTCGTTGTATTATCCGTTGCTATTTTATTTGTCGTTGTATTGTCCGTTGCCCTACATGGCAATTTAAATTAGGCCAGAATATGAGTTGAAAACACGAACAAAGAAAATGCTGCCATCGGATCACAACCAAACACCCTCCGTCCAGGTGCTTTAATTAACCCATTAATGGAGAAGTTGTGAGCGAGGCGGACGGTGGCTGGTGGATGGAGGTCAAAGAGCTTGCTTCCCAGTGAGCATGGGAGACCTTGCTGCTCACACGTGTCCCGTCAAGCATGCGAGCTAGATAGGATGCACGCGTCCCGTCGAGCCTGTGCGACGGACTGGTCGCACGCGTCCCTTGAAGCCTGCATGACGGACTTCTCGCGCTCGTCCCGTCTAATTAAAGAGCTGCACACACACCACCGAGTATGGTTAAATTTTGACACGGTTCATATAAGACAACCATTTGCGATACTAACGTGTCAGCTATTTGTTTCAAAAAGGACTTCGTTGGCTATTAATGTGCATGCCTTGTCTCAAACTGGACGACTTTTTACCATGGCATATATGTGCCATGTCATGAAACCATGCCTAGTTTCGTGTTTTTTGGGTGAATTTTCGATTTACTAGGATTTAAAAACCGAGATTCTCAATGTTTCATGACGACGAGAAGTTTGTAATTCATTCCCTTTCCTTAAATGATACCTAAACATGCACCCAATGACACATGTACGATTTCCCACCCATTTTGCTTCACTTGAGCATGTGCTTGTAGTTCAAATTTGAATTATGGACTACATTAAATGCCTAGAAAACTTAATTAATATATACAATGGCCAAACGAACCCTGAAGAGTTTCAAATTTCAGCATGACACTCCTGTTATTCTATGTTGCCTGTAGAAAACAAAGTTCAAGGAAAGAAGAGGCAACGATTATCTTTTCGCCCACAAGAGGGGCATGTTTCTTCCCGGAACCACGAGGGTTGCGAGAAGCTTCTGTTTGTAAGAGGCTTGAATATAGCTTCGCCCAAATTGGACAATTATATGTACCATGTAGTGACAGCATGCCAAGTTTCATGATTTCATGGTGAGTTTTGGATTTATAGAGATTTAAAAACCGAGATTCACAATGTTTGTGGCCAAGCCAGGATGGCGAGTCGGTTGAATTCATTCCCATTCGTTCCATGGGACCTAAACATGCACCCAAGCACACATGCACATTTTTTCTAGCCATTTTGGTGCACTGGAGCATGTATTTGTAGTTCGGATTTGAATTATGGACATTAAATGCCTAGAAAACTCAATTAATGAATAAAAAATGTCAAACAAACCCCTAATAATTTCAAATTAAGAGCGAATCTCCCATTGTTCTGTGTTGCATGTAGAAGAAAATAAAAGGCTAGAAGAGAGACCGATTATCGTTTCGCCCACAAGGCGACACGTTTCCATATGGAAACCACGAGGGTTCTCGCGACAAGCTCCGGTTTGTAAGAGATTTGTAATAAAGCATGGCCCAAATTGGGAATGTTTTTACCACGACATATATGTGCCATGATGTGACACTAAGCCACCATTGATGACTTTTTGGCGAGTTTTGGATTTACGGGGATTTAAAAACCGAGATTCCAAATGTTTGAGGACGAGCCAGGACGCTGGTATGGTTGTAATTCATTCCCATTCCTGGCGTGGGACCTAAACATGCACCCAAGGACACATGCATAATTTTTCTAGCCATTTTGGTGAACTGGAGCATGTATTTGTAGTTTGGATTTGAATTATGGACATTAAATGCCTAGGAAACTCAATTAGTGTATGAAAAGGCCAAATGAACCCTGAATAGGTTCAATTTTAGCATGGATATCATGTCCTTCCATGTTGCCCGTAGAAGAAAATATAAGGCGAAAAGAGGTAGTGATTATGTTTCGCCACAAGGGGAACATGTTCCCTATAGGAACCACGAGGTTTCTTTGAGAGAAGCTCCGGTTTGTAATAAGGCTTGGCCCAAATTGGACAATGTTTTTACCATGACATATATGTGTCATGTCGTGACACCATGCCAAGTTTCATGATTTTAGGGTGAGTTTTGGATTTACGGGGATTTAAAAACCGAGATTCTTCTCATGAAGTGTTTTCAAATCGCATGGTACACTCATGAAAGCCGTGTGCCTACCAAACCATGGCAGTTGCCCCTCCCCCCTGCTGCACACACGATCTGAGTAGTGCGTTTTGATTGGCCAAAACCCGAACCCCACGGATCATACGTCTGCACGTTAGATGCTCCCAGATCGAACGACAATCCTCAGCCCTTTCGACAGCACATGCAGTACATGGGTAAGCACTGTGTGCATGCGTCGTGCTAGCTCACACTTCCTTCTCTACTAAGTTTTCTAAACAGGCTACCGTTTCCCTCCACTCCTCTTATCGGTTTCCCGCCTCTTCTCCCATCATTTTCCTGCTACCAGTGTTAGTGCTCATTGAAGGCTAGGCGGCGACACACTGGCCATGTAAATATCGCCCACAGTTTCTGAAAGCACAAATGTGCGTGATAGGAGGGAGTAGGTCCCATAGGGTGACCAGTGTGAAACACCTTAAAGGCAAGGTGGCAATTCCTATCAGCATGGGGCTGCTTCCCATCCTCTACCCTAGTCGAATAGAATGCAAAAGTTAAGCGTGTTTGGGCAGGAGTAGTCCAAGGATGGGTGACCCGGTGGGAACTTGCATATCTCAAGCTTCATTTACCTCTATAATGACCGTGTCATGGCGATTATGTAACCCTTGGGATCCTTGTTTTGCTAATTTCTAGACTATGTTTTTATCGATTATTTTTGCTCTAAAAAATTAAAGAATGATTGACTCTATAGTGACCTGTCATGGAAATTATATAAACCTTTTTTAGGTCACATGCAGGGTATAGGGGGCAGGGTGTTCTGATCGAGCATGTCTCCCTTGTGCGGTTTATAGACGCTGCACATCTCTATGGGCTCCCCAAGGTATATATATTATCCTTTAGCGACAATGAGGGGGCCCACATAATCTATCACTTTGACCCAACAACGAGAAGGGTTTGACCATGATGGTTTCCTATTGCTATGTGTGCCATGTTAGACCAAATAAAGTTTGAGTGCATGTGACAGACGAAGGACGACCCCCCCACCTGCCGCCTCGAAGTTGGGAAACCGACATCATACGTATTGAACCAGGCTTGGAGTCTGGTACGGTGTTCTATTTGTAATGTAGTTGGTGGCCCATCGAAGTTGTGCATTGGGGATTTAAACACGTCACACACCACCGTACCCAAACATATTTTTGGGCCGCATGCAGTGTATACAGGGTCTTCTGATGGACTGTGTCTCTCTTGTGTGTTTTTTGTGACAACATGCATATCCGTGGGCTCCCCGAGTGTATATATATCATCCCCTTGACCGATAAACGAGAGGTATGTGTTGGCCATGAATGGATTCCTCCTAGTTCATGTTAGGTCCGGTCACCATCACATGCCGTTCAACCAAAGCTCGAGCTCATGAGTTGTCAGGATTCCCTCCCACATGCTCGGATTTCTATGTTCTACCTACATCGTACCCTGCATATCTCGTCCTTAACTACCTAGCCTTCATGGTTGTTGTCTGTATCGAGAGGTAGGCACCACATCTAAATTGTACATTATTCTATATTGAAAACACACATCACCCCTTCTAACGTACATCATTTTGGGACGCATGCAAGAGGTGTTGGTTTTGTGATCCCTCTCGTGTGATTTTTATGATGGTTCAATCTATTGGCCCAAGCGGTTTATCGACAACAATAGTTGTCGTTTGACCAAATGATAGCTTCACTGGTCTGTCTTATGGTAGGTCATGGTGACATGCATGTATGACCAAAGTATCATTATGTGCATCCGCCCCGCTGACACGTAGTGGGAGGTGGTGGGTCAAGCACCCTAGCTAGCTACGACATTATGTCATTATAGATATATCCAAGGGTGCTTTCAGGTTCGTGAGGCAGGTACCACCAAATTTGTGCATTATGTATATAAAGTTTTAAACATCACACCCAATTTTTTTTGACTATATACTGCAAGGCAACAGCCTCACAGTCTTTTATTAAACCACAGAGCCAAAGTAATACAAAGTTACAAAGTTAAGACAGAAGGGGAGAGAGGAATACTTACAAAAGAAATGATTAGGGTAAGGCAGCTATCCAAGATATTAGTCTATTCCTATATTTACATTTGATTCTATGAGCTAAAAGAGCGATGTCATGCAAAAAATTTCTCCTCCATACCCTGAAAGAAGGTGATTCATTCCTGAAGATCTTCCCATTTCTTTGTGTCCAAATATTCCAAGTGGCAGTGAAGACTATCTCAGAGAAAAAAGGATGGCCAAAATCCCTCCTAGCACCAGAAGCCATCTCATAAGTGGTCTGGTTAGGTTGAGGACTCCATGAAATACCAAGGTAGTTCCAGATGCGCTGGCTAAAACTACAAGCAAAGAAGAGATGCGCTCTGTCCTCATGAGATGCCAAGTGACATAGGACACAAGTGTCATCCTGAATAATCCAATGCCGCCGCTTCATCATGTCCCTAGTGTTCAGGCGATCCATCAAAAGTAACCACCCAAAAACCTTAAACTTCAGAGTACAAGAAGAATTCTAGATCCACCTGAATATGGGGTCAACCACTGTGCCCGAAAAGCAGGACAAGTAATAAATCCTGGACTGGTAATCACCAGACTTTGAAGGCCATTTCCAGACATCATTATCCCCATCTTGAAGATTAACCAAAGGAAGCAATATTCCTACATATGTTTGGCCACTTCTAGATGGTTCTTGACTTGTGGCCCCTCTCATCAATCTTTGATGATGCGCCCAACCGTGGGCCCACGTGGTCAAAGTTGTGCATTCGAATTTTGAACATCACAGACCACCCTTTTCACTCGTATATATTTGGGCCACATGCTGGTGTGGCTGTCTTTTGACCCTCTCTAACATTTTTTGCTACAAAGACTCTGATGATGCTCAACGGACATAGGTATAATGTCTTAACCATGTGTGATGCAAGTGCGTTGTGAATCACGACGACTGCACAAGCGCGAGAAAAGGTGGAGGTACTATGTAACATCCTGGATTTTGCCATTTTCTTTTTCTGAGGATTTTCTTGGATTTAATTTGCATTTCTGTGGCTGCGTGGTTCTAAAACTTGGGAAGATCTTGTCTTCCTAGGTTTTATAGTAGCTTGTCATCCTCAAAAGCATCCCTAGCTCATGTCATTCCCTTCCTATTCCAAACCCCAATATTCTTTTTATTGGGAATATTCCTTTTCTGATAAAGGAATTATTATATTTGCCCTAGGTTATGAAGCAACCCATATTTCTGTCACTCCTAAAATTCCCAAATAATTCACATAAAGTGTTTGGGTCCTATCTTGCTCAAATATGGCAAAACTTTTCATTGCCATGATAAAAAATAATCCTCCAATAATCATTTTCCTATTCTGCCCTAAATGGCACTTTGTGAAGCAAGTGCTATTTATATTTGCCCAATTCACTCCCAACTTCTTGGAAACCTTTTTCTATCGATATCATTGCCCTGTGCCAAAGTTCAACCTCATTTGCCTAGTAATTATCTTTCTATAATTTTGCAAAGTTTCTGCCCAGAAAGAAACTTTGTGAAGGAAGTATATTCTAGGCATGTCCAAATAAGATGAACTTTTGCCACATCCTTCATTTGGTCAAATCATCACTCTCCACCCAAATTGTGCTCATGTAACATTTCTATGTGAGCACAACTCCAAATCTTAGTCTTTGGTCAGATTTTCAGTTTGTGAAGCAACTATATTTTATATTCCTTCATTTAAGCTGCCAATTTACCAGGACATTCTCTTACCCATATAAACTCCCTCCGCCAAGTTGTGGCTCAATCCATTTAGCCATTTTCCCTGTGGAATTTTCCAAGTTTCTGTCCAGAGAGAAGCTTTGTGAAGCATGTGCCACTTTGGTTCATCCAAATGGCCTGAAACTGTTGGAGCATCTTAATATCGTCAAATAATTGGTCCACGCTCAAATCCAGCTCGATATAATCATCTATAGGTAATCATCTTAGTGTGTGACCACAACACCTCTGTCTCCTCCTGTGCTTGTGTCCCCGCAGCACAAACACCTTGGTGTTCATATCTTTTGGATCGTCCTCCAAATCACTTCTTTCCCCTGGACTGATTTCTTTTCTCATGTTGACTTAGGGAAGCAGGGTCTATCTCCTAGACATGATGTGGCCAATCATCTGGCACCGCGTATGCCAGTTCACGCGGTGACCATGGGGTGAACCGACCAAATCTTGCACTCTGGAGTGTTCCCGTCCCTGTTCTCGTCCGTTCCCTCTGCCTCTCATGTCCATTTCATGTCTGGTAGCTCGCCCGTGCTCGACTGCTTCGACCTGCATCGCTGACCCACCCTGAGATGCTGCCGTGTGGTCGCCATCGTCGCGCCCGTGCCATTCCGTCCTCTGACCTCCATTAAAGCTTGGTCGCGAGCTCGCCCGTGAGCTCCAGAAGTCTCCCCGAGCCTATATATACACCGGTACGCGTTGGTGATATACAAACGGTTTTAAACCCCTTTCCACGACGGCATTCGAAATCGTCGCCTAGTGAGTATTGGCGATTAGGGGGTCCTTCGCACACGACCCAGAAACCGTCAGGGATATGCCCTCCTGGCACAAACGCTCGGCAAAATGAGGTCGTGTGCGACCGGCGAGCGAGCAAATACGGTTATATGTACAGTAGTGCTCAAAAAATACAATTATACATGCGAAATCATTTCCGGTTGTAAGTTCATCCCACACAGTCAGTCCCCGCGAAACGTTTCCGTTCGTACATACATCGCACATAGTCGCTGCAAGGAAAATGTTTCCGTTCATAGGTACATTGCACACAATTGTCCCTGTTAAGTTGTTTGTGATGGCCTTCCCATCGCACACAATATTAAAAAAAATTATCGTTTGCATTATTGAATGCATCACACACGGTGCGTAGAAGAAACTGTGTGCGTTGCCTTAGGTCATCGCCCACGGTAGTTTCTCAATAACCGTTTGCAATAGCAAAAACCAAATAGCAGGCTAATTGCCCTATTATTAATAATCCATTTATTAATCTAATTTACATTCATATTAAACACATAATATGTTTCATTCCCATATTTAGGAAGCAGGATTTCATAATTGAAATACATCAGAGTACAACATGATATAGCTTCAGAACCCAACTACCCCATTACACAACTGCACCAGCACCAAGTTTCACGTGCAACATCTAGAACCTTTCGAAATTAGCATCATAGACGGTACATAGACGGATGCATCTCATCAGGAAAACTGCTGAAGCGGAAGGCGAGCATTGAGCATTCATTGATGTTGAAGGTCTTTGCAACTTTAGGCTAGTGCCTGTGGATGATTGACCGTACATCCTTCGTCCTCTTCAGGAACACTTCAATATTGAACCATGGGTGTTGTATGAAAATCTTCCTCGCCTCCTGTCCATACAGGTGGTTTGAGAGGTAATCATCAGTGAACTATTTTAGAAAGGCCTGAAAACAAGGATGTGCATAAATATCTTCTCTATATTGGAAATGGGGCAAATGAATAAAAAAGACAATTTATAATAGTATACAATAACAGAATGCACCCACAACAATTGAACATCGCATTGCAGAATTGAACCAAGCAATTAAATAAACACCACAAAAAAATGAACCAACCGTCATCTGAGCACCACATTGCACAAATATAACATACTCCTAATAGAAGATCAAACAGTTAACCAAACCAAGCATGCTTAACAACTTGGAAATATAGCAATTGTATTTGTTTCTCATGTATTTAGTATAGCCAAATTCAATTTATTTCTCACATGGTATACAATAATAGAATGCAGCCACAACAATTGAACATCACATTGCAGAGTTGAACCAAGCAGTTAACTAAACACCACAACAAATGAACCAACCGTTAACTGAGCACCACATTGCACAAATATAACATACTCCTAATAGAAGATCGGACAATTAACCAAACCAAGCATGCTTAACAACTTGGAAATATAGCAATTGTATTTGTTTCTCATGTATTTAGTACAACCAAATTCGATTTATTTCTCACATGGTATACAATAACAGAATGCACACACAACAATTGAACATCACATTGCAGAATTGAACCAAACACTTAACTAAACACCACAACAAATGAACCAAACGTTAACTGAGCACCACATTGCACAATACAACATACTCCTAATAGAAGATCAAATAGATAACCAAACCAAGCATGCTTGACAACTTGGAAAATTCCACTCTAAAGAATTGAACATCGCATTTGCAGAATTGAACCAAACAGTTAACTGAACACCACATTGCACGACATATAGAACATATACACTAGAGCAGAAAATTGCATGGTAAAAGTAGATAGCACAATTCACTAAAATTTGTTAAGGAAAGGCAATAGCTAGGAAACTGAACATGGGTCCTTATAGTGAGCTAATAAGACAAGCTACTCATTGTCGGAGATATTGATGACAATTGGCTCCTTGGACATGGAAGAGGGCGAGGCCTCCGCATTGTGGGTGCCCTCGTCGTAGTGGTGAGTTGGCTGAGCCACTCCAGGCACCAACCCACTGGCTCTCAAGATGAGGTAAGCACATGCACGCTCAGAAAACACCTCGTAGTCTTTGTCGAAGGCACCGATGGTGGGCTTGAGAAAATGCCACGAACTATCGTTTAAAGCAGACAACCGCATTGCAGCATCGGCTCGCGAGGCGTCGACGGTGGCCTCGACGGAGAGGTGCTCCTCCAAGATCTGGGGGTGGGCACGAATGGCAGCCATCGCGACCTCATCCGCACGTGCAGCCGCGATTTGCTTCTCCGCTGCCAAATGCTCCTTGAAATCCTGGCTATACTGTGTGCACCATGGCTTAGGATGGTGCTTATTTGGTAGAGGGGTCGGTGATTTGGGTGGAAGGTGTCGCGCTCACGCCGGCGGTCGGGGCATGTGGGATGTGGAAGGAGGAGGAGGACGGGGTTCGGGTGTGGACTACCTGCCTGGATAGGCGAGGCCGAGCAGCGTGAAGGAGGGTCACCGGCAAGGAGGCGGTGCTGCAAGCAAGGAGTGAAGGTTTCAACTTGGAAAGGAAGGCGGAAACAGGGGAAATGTGGCTTTTGGTAAGGGGGGGTGGGGGGGTGGGGAGGTAGATATTTCCGCAGAAGCCGAAAATTTTGAATCGCTTCAGCAAAAAAACTGGCACGCAAAGTGTCATCAGACACGGTCCCTTATTCAGAGCGGGCTATGGACTGTAGCCGATGAACCTTCTTGAGTAAGCCATAGGCATACTATACACCGACGGTGCTCCAGGATATTTTGTACTACATCTCACACGGTTGGTGATAATAAACTGTGTGGGATCTACTTGATTTTTCATCTTGATATGAATTACATAATGGGGTCACAACTGCAAAGGATGGTGTTTGAATTGCTAGAGCTTCTATCTGTAGTGAACATGCCACTATAGGTGTGTCGTCAAAAAATTTGGAATTAATCAAGGTTCGTTTGGACATTTTTATACGGTAACTTGGTTTTCTAGGAATTTCAGGTGCACAATTCAAAATTAAACCACATGCACATGCTCTGGTGCACCAAAATGGGTTGACAATGATATATGTCTCCATGGATTGATGCTTACGTCCCATTTAAGAAATGAGGATGAATTTCAAACACCACGGCACCGTGGCTCTCTGGCAAATGTTGATGTGCTTGCTTTTGTAATTTTAGTAAATACAAAACATTTCTGAAATTCATGAACCTTGGCATGCTATCATGGAACGGCATCAAGATGCTGGAATAAAAAAATGTTGTCCCATTTGGGCTGGGTTATGGTATAAGCTTCTCGCAAACAAGAGCTTCTCTCACAACAAGCATGATGGTTTCGGTAGGGAACATTTCACCTTTCTGGACGAAATGATATCCATTGCATCTTCTTGATTTAATTTTTTTCCTAGTGTCAACATAGAACAACAGGGGTGTTGTGTCAATTTTTAGGATTTTTCGGGGTTCACTTGGACATTTTTATACATTAACTAAGTTTTCTATGCATTCATGTGCATAATTCAAATTTGAACTACATGCACTTGCTCTAATCCCTATAATTTAGTTGAAAATTCAAATCTGTGTCCTTGGTTGCATTCTTAATTAGATCCCATGCAAGAAATGAGAATGAATGACGTCAAACACCCTACCACCGTCACTCGACCACAAACATTGAGATATATACCTGGTTTTTAAATTCTAGTAAATCCAAAGCTCATTGAAATTCATGAAACTTGGCATGCTGTCATGGAGTGGCATCACATGCCGTGGTAATTTTTTTCCCATTTGGGGCAGGTTTGGCGATATGCTTCTCACAAACCAGAGCTTCTCACAACAAGTCTGATGGTTTTGGTAGGGAACCTTTCACCTTTGGACGAAATGATATGCATTGCCTCTTCTCGATTTCAATTTTTTTCGTAGTGTCAGCATAGATCAATAGGGGTGTTGTGTCAATTTTTGGGATTTTTGGGGGTTAGCTTGGACATTATTATACATTAACTGAGTTTTCTATGCATTCATGTGCATAATTCAAATTTGAACTACATGCACACATATGCTCTAATGCATATAAATTGGTTGAAAATTCAAATAGGTGTCCTTGGTTGCATGCTTAATTAGGTCCCATGCAAGAAATGATAATGAATGTCAAACACCCTGCCACCGTCACTTGGCCGCAAACATTAGATATATACCTGGTTTTTAAATTCTAGTAAATCCAAAGCTCCTATGAAATTCATGAAACTTTGCATGTTGTCATGGAGCGGCATCAACATGCCGCGGTAAATTTTTTGTCCCGTTTGGGGCAGGTTTGGGGATATGCTTCTCACAAACCAGAGCTTCTCACAACAAACCCGATGGTTTCGGTAGGGAACGTTTCACCTTTCTCGATGAAACGAGATGCATTGCCTCTTCTTGATTTCAATTTTTTCCTAGTGTCGGCATAGACCAACAGGGGTGTTGTGTCAATTTTTGGGATTTTTGGGGTTCACTTGGACATTTTAATACATTAACTGAGGTTTCTATGCATTCATGTGCATAATTCAAAATTGAACTACATGCACACATATGCTCTAATGCATATACATTAGTTGAAAATAAAAATATGTGTCCTTGGTTGTATGCTTTATTAGGTCCCATGAAAGAAATGAGAATGAATGTCAAACACCCTGCCTGTAATAGCCTGGATTTTGGCCCTTTTCTAATTCCTTTGATTTATTTTGTTTTTGCTCTGTTTTTCTTTTTGGAGTGGTTCTGTGGCCTTGCCACCTAGGAAATCATCCTCATTCCTCCTCCAAAGTGGCTCATCACTCTAAAAACCTTGCCAAAATCATGTCACTTCACTCCTTAGCCCAAATCCCAATATTCTTTTCTTGAGGAAAAATCCTTTTTCATTAAAGGAATAACCTCAATTGCCCTAGGTTGTGAAGCAACCTATATTTATGTCCAGCCAAAAATTCCCAATTAATTCTGAAAATTCCCTTGGGTCATATGTTGATCAAATATGCCCAATATTTCTTGTCCTAGCCCAAGAATAATTCCCCAATAATTATTCTTTTATTCTGCCCTAAATGGCACTTTGTGAAGAAAGTGTAATTTATCTTTTCCTAGTTGTTCCAAAACTCCTTGGGCATTCTTTTATGCCCAAATAATTGCCTCATGCACAAGTTCAACTTTATTTGCCTAGCCAATCTTCCTCAGTGGGTTTTAAAATTTTCTGTCAGACAAAAGGCTTTGTGAAGGAAGTAATAGCTAGGACTATCCAAATGAGTTGTACTTTTGCACACTCCTTAATGTGGTCATATTAAACCTCTCCACCCATTTGCAGCCCCATCCAATCATCTATGTGAGAACATGAACAAACCTTTGATTCTGGCAATATTTTCAGGTTGTGAAGCAAGTGCATTTTATATTGCTTCAAAAATTCTGATAAATTACCAGATCATTCTCCTACCCATAAAACATTTCCCCACCCAATTTGGCATCATTTCATTAAGCCATTTGATCACCAAAATTATTCCAAGTTTCTGGACAGAAATGATGTTTGTGAAGCAAGTACCATTTTGGTAAACCCATTTGATATGAGATTTTTACAGCATCGTCATATGTCCATATCATGAGTCTTTGCCAAGTTCCATCCCATTTGATCACTCAAAGTGAGTGCATCATCCAAATCAAGTTTCTGGATCAAAAATGCTGTTGCAAAGCAACCCTATTATTTATTGGTCCATTTCTCCTCAAACCTCCGAGGATCATAGTCCTTCCTAAACTAAACCTCCTAGACAACTCCATTTGACCCAATCAAGTCCCTATTGATCAGCAGTGCACGTCCAAGTTTGATGCAGCAAACTTGCAGCGATGCTACACGCCTCTGCTTGGCTCCTTTTGTCGACCCATCAACTTCCTCAGCCTCTAGTATGCAGGGACTAGTAACTTGACAACTCCTCGCAACCTCCCTTGTCCTCTCCTTGCCAGGCACCGTAGTGACCATGCAACTGACACGCCTGTGCACACGCTCTATGCACTATGGCCGTGTCCAGAGCGGTGTTTGTGCTTCAGCACTTCCTCCTCTCCTCGCATTCGCGCACGTGACCGTGTCTAGCAGCTGTGCCTCATCGTCGCCTTCCCCCTAGACCCATCTTCCCCTCCAAAAACCTCCTCGTCGATGCTCGCCAACGTACGCCCATGGGAGCACTGTGCCCTGTTTGGCTCCAAGCTTGTTTCGGCCATTTCCTCTACTCCCCGGCGTCGTCTACCTCCCCGTGATCGTTTCTAGCGAGCCCTCGTCATGTTCCTTGTGCCTTCTTGTGCTCGCTGAGCTCACCAGAGCATTGGCCGAGCTCAAGCGGCGGCACGTGGCCTCGGCCTCCCTCGTCCTGTCCTATCTCCTATCCTTCCTTGGCTTCCTCTATCCCGTGAGCTTCCCCGCAGCTCTTCCCCGTCATCTACCAGCAAGGCCGGGAGCGTGGCCTCGCGTCTGCGGCGCTGGACACGCATCCGTGGCGACGCCAGCGTGGCAGCTCTTTCCCCTGCCTATTTAAGGCCTCCCCGACCTCCCCTCTCTTCACCAGCGCTCCTACCTCACTCCCTGAGCCCCGCCTAGCCATTCCCTCGAGCCCAAGGAGCTCTCTGTAGTCCCCATTGCCTCCATGGCCGCCGCCCCTGCCCTCCTAAATTCGGTCAAGCCGAGCTCCTTCTCCTCCTTCTATCACCACCAGCGCACCACCTAGTCCACGTAGATCCTTCCCATCTACTCCGTTCGTCGTCGCCGGATGCACCATAGCCCCAACCTCGTCCTCACCCGAAGCTCTCGTCCGCCGGTGTCGAAGCCACCGTCGACTCGGTCCACCCGGCGACCGTGGATGGAACCACTCGATGCGTCGCTCGACGCTGAGCAGTTCCATAGGTGGTGCGTCACCGGAGGTGCCCTGTAGCGCTGGCCGGCCTCGTCAGGGCTGGCTCTACCCCGGCCAGGCGCGGGCAAGAAGGAGATGGCGCCGCCATCGCCAGCTGGCCAGTGGGCCCCTCAACTCCACTTGTCAGCCACTCCATGCACGGACCCCGGGTACGCTGAGGTGGATAAGTGGAGGCATAATCCTTTGGATTATGTCTTCAGTTACCGAAGGCATATTCCTCTTCTTCTTCGGGCCCACACTTTCCTCTCTGGAAAGCGTATTTCTAAGAAAGGCACGTCCTGTTTAAACTGCTAGGGACCTGTTTGTAGGAGTTATTTTTGCAGATTAGTCCCTAGGCTTTAAACGATCATATCTTTTTACCTGTAACTCCAAATGAGGTGAATCCAAAGTCCACTTCTTCATCTCGTCGAGCCTGTTCTGTTGGTCATACTTTCACCATGTTTTGACATTCTGAAAATGACCATTTTGCCCCTTCACTTATTCAGCCCCCTCCGAGAGAGAACATTTTCCGGCGATTCCTTCCGCGAGTTTCTCGCACTTTCTTCCGGTGATTTCCTTCCACCCCAGGCAAGCCACACCCTCCATTTGCATCATTGTAATGCAGTGACATGGTTTGAATTATTTGAACTTTCTTAAAATATTGTTTTAGCTACTTGTGATTTGTTCATGGCATTTTCTCGGAGTTGTGTTGAACTTGTTATTGCCATGATGTTGCTTGGAGTTCTAGGGCTAATGTTTTACAGCTTATGTGGATGACATGTTGCCTTTGGATGGTTAGTGGCTTATGTTTTGATTATTTTCATGTTGGTATCTGATAGTATTTTTCGGAGCATTATTGTGGATGCCATGTTGCCTTTGGATTATTAGTGGATAGTATGATTATTTTTGGGATGATAGTTGACGTTCTGTTGCTGTTGCTTGGAGTATTATTTTCGGAGATGATATTTGCTGGATAGCTAGTTCTTGCTATTGGGGGTAGTAGCATTATCATTCTTGGATTCATCATGATAGTAGTGTCATGTTGACCTCGGAGTATTATGTTTAGGTCATGCTTTGGATTATTTGTTGGATATTTCTGTGACTTGGATTACAGGTTGATAGATGATATTGGAGTATCAGTTATTGCAGATATGCTTTGAGGATAAATTCCGTCACTAAGTTGGTCAGGTGCCACCGAACCGGGCTTTTCTAGTGCAACCACATTTACCTTTATGGGGGGTCTTGATTCGGTCCTTTGTTGTGCCTCTCGCCGGTGCCTCCAATGAGGGAAGGTTATGCGCGGACGCTACCCTAATCAGGTAGGACGACATAAGCCTTGTGTGCCCATGTTTGGTTTTGAGCTCATGTCCTCGTTTGGGACCGTTTTGCCATGACGGTGGCCGAAGATGCCTTTGGTAGGCATGGGGCCACCCATGACTTAGCCCTGAGAGGGAGTTGGTCGGAGTGGCCGGGAGAGTGTCATGGGAACGGAAGGGTTTCGTCGGAACACCGTTGGTCCACCCGAATGGGAGTGCGAGGCCATGGGTTCTGTGATGTGGGTAAAGTGTGCTACCTCTGCAGTGTGTGTATGTTTAATCTATCGATAGCCGCGTCCTCGGTCATGGGCACAAGTTCGTACTAGGTCACACCGATATCAACACTCACGTGACGGAATGACTTCTATAGGAGTAATATGTTGATATGATGAGCTGTGACAGTTTGGCAGGTTGTTGATGATGATGATGGGATGATCTTGAGTATGATCATTCATGGGTGATGTGGTCACGCGGTGCTCACATAGAGGTATAGATCACGAGGTGATCGAGATGGTATATTGCTTGGCCGGTTAACCCAGCGTGAGATGGTTATTGAGATCTGAGATGGTGGTTTATCAGTATTGTAGTAGTTTTAGATCATGCTTAGTAGTGGTTTTTGCATCATAGTAGTTGTTAAGTAATCTGCTAATGGTATGTTATTGTCTTGCCTTGATGCTTTTGGTTGTTGTGAGCTTGCAAGTACATTCAATGTACTGACCTGGCGTGTCATGCCACATTGCAAGTGATGTAGTGATTGATTGATTGCTTGTCGTGGTTTCCATTCATGCGAGCTAGATCGTGTCCCAGCCAGAGTCCCTGCGGAGTGGAGTTCACCACCTTCGTCGTTATTTCCGCTGCTACGGATTGATCCACTACTAGCATAGAGCAAGTGTAGAATCGCAGGCGTAGTGTTGCCATGCTGATGTGATCCTCTGTAACATCAGACCCGTATAATTATCCTTTGTAATGCGAGCTGATTTGTTCTATGTCAAGCAGTACCATATTCCAGTAGACTTCTCCTTGATCTCTGGGCTGGAATACGGGGTGTTCCGGTTTTTCTGAGCCGGGGTGCCACACTGCCACCGTCACTCAGCCGCAAACATTGAGATATATATATACCTGGTTTTTAAATTCTAGTAAATCCAAAGCTCATCTGAAATTCATGAAACTTGGCATGCTATCATGGAGCAGCATCAACATGCCGTGGTAATTTTTGCCCCATTTGGGGCAGGTTTGGGGATATGCTTCTCACAAACTAGAGCTTCTCACAACAAGCCTGATGGTTTCGGTAGGGAACGTCCCACCTTTGGGGACAAAATGATACCACTACCTCTTATTGCTTTGAATTTTTTTTCTCGTGTCAACATAGAACAAATGGAGTGTTATGTATATTTTTGGGATTTTTCGGGGTTCATTTGGACGTTTTATGCATTAATTGAGTTTCTTAATGCATTTATGTGTATAATTCAAAATTTAACCATCCACATGACACCACGTGTCTTAGTCTTAATGGCTCTTAGTCGCAAACATTTTAGAAAGAACACCCGTATGGAAAGTAAGAGCAGGATTTGTGCATGTCTTCAACACAAATGGTTGTTTTGGATGACCCGTGTGCAACCATTTTACAAACAATTTAGTAAGATTTGCTTTTGTCATATTGGGTATGTTGACATTTGTCAAACTGGAAAAATTATCATTTGTTGATCTAGTAACATTGCCATTAGTCAACCTTGTAACAGTGCGATTTGTCAAAATATGAAGCTAAAAATCACTAGCAGTATCTAATTTTTGCAACTAAAATTCAGTAATTAAGCATAGATGGACGCGAGGAGGCGTGTTTAGCCGGGCGTGCAACGGGTGTCGTAGTTCTTGATATGGCTTTAATGCAGACGAGGGAGAGGGTAGCGGTTCCAGAAATGTTGAACGGCCAATGATGCATCCACCTTCAATTAGCATCATGAATGCATGAGGGAAGTAATGGGAGGAGGACCGGGAAAAGAGGCAGCACAATGTGAACGCAATGCAGTTTGCACTCATATAAAGGCGCCCCTCCATTCCAATGCATCTACCACATCGTACGCACCTAAGCATTTTCCTAAGCACCTAGACTAAGCACCGAAGTGCTCACTCTAGACCCATGGTGGCGATGCGCGAGCGGCCAGCGGCTGTGCCAGATGGTCTGATACGTCTCCAACGTATCTATAATTTATGAAGTATTCATGCTACTATATTATCTGTTTTGGAAGTTTAATGGGCTTTATTATACACTTTTATATTATTTTTGGGACTAACCTATTAACCGGAGACCCAGTCCAAATTGCTGTTTTTTTGCCTATTTCAGTGTTTCGCAGAAAAGGAATATCAAACGGAGTCCAAACGGAGTGAAACCTTCGGGAGAGTGATTTTTGGAAAAAACGTGATCCAGAGGACTTGGAGTGGACGTCAAGAAAGAAGTGAGGAGGCCACGAGGCAGGTAGGTGCGCCTGCCCCCTGGGTGCGTGCTACGTCGTGAGCTTGCGTTGGTTTTCCTTGAAGATGAAAGGGTAATGCCGCAAAGTAGCGTAAGTATTTCCCTCAGTTTTTGAGAACCAAGGTATCAATCCAGTAGGAGGCTCCTGAAAAGTCCCACACACCTACACAAACAAACAAGAACCTCGCAACCAACGCAATAAAGGGTTGTCAATCCCTTCACGGCCACTTGCGAAAATGAGATCTGATAGAGATAATATGATAAGGTAAATATTTTTGGTATTTTTATGATATAGATTGGAAAGTAAAAGATGCAAATAAAAGTAGATGGCAAACTTATATGATAAAAGATAGACCCCGGGGCCTTAGGTTTCACTAGTGGCTTCTCTCAAGATAGCATAAGTATTATGGTGGGTGAACAAATTACTGTCGAGCAATTGATAGAAAAGCGAATAGTTAGGAGATTATCTAGGCATAATCATGTATATAGGCATCACATCCGCAACAAGTAGATCGAAACGATTCTGCATCTACTACTATTACTCCACACATCGACCGACTCCTGCCTACATCTAGAGTATTAAGTTCATGAAGAACCGAGTAACACATTAAGAAAGATGGCATGATGTAGAGGGATAAACTCATGCAATATGATATAAACCCCATCTTTTTATCCTCGATGGCAACAATACAATACGTGCGTTGCTGCCCCTGCTGTCACTTGGAAAGGACACCGCAAGATTGAACCCAAAGGTAAGCACTTCTCCCGTTGCAAGAAAGATCAATCAAGTAGGCCAAACCAAACTGATAATTCGAAGAGACTTGCAAAGATAACTTAATCATACATAAAAGAATTCAGAGGAGATTCAAATATTTCTCATAGATAAACTTGATCATAAACCCACAATTCATCGGATCTCGACAAACACACTGCAAAAAGAGTTAGATCGAATAGATCTCCAAGAAGATCAAGGAGAACACTGTATTGAGATTCAAAGAGAGAGAAGAAGCCATCTAGTTAATAACTATGGACCCAAAGGTCTGTGATAAACTACTCACAACTCATCGGAGAGGTCTTGGAGATGATGTAGAGGCCCTCCATGGTGGATTCCCCCTCCGGCGGAGCGCAGGCAACGGCTCCAAGATGGGATCTCGCGGATACAGAAGGTTGCGGCTGTGGAATTAGGTTTTCGTGGTCGCTTCTGATGTTTTCAGGGTACGGGTGTATAGGAGGAAGAAGTACGTCGGTGCTCGATCGAGGGGCCTAGGAGGGTGGGGGCGAGCCCAGCCCTAGAGGGCGCGCCGGGCACCCTCGTGGCCGCCTCGCTTGTTGCTTGACGCCCACTCCAAGTCTCCCAGTTGGCATTTGTTCCAAAAAGATCATTCCCCAAGGTCCCGTTTGGACTCCATTTGATATTCCTTTTCTTTGAAACACTGAAATAAGCCAAAAAACAGCAATTTGGGCTGGGCCTCCGGTTAGTAGGTTAGTCCCAAAAATGATATAGAAGTGTAGAATAAAACCCATAAACATCCAAAACAGGTAATATAATAGCATGGAAACAATCAAAAATTATAGATACGTTGGAGACGTATCAAGCATCCCCAAGCTTAATTCCTGCTCGTCCTCGAGTAGGTAAATGATAAAAACAGAATTTTTGATGTGGAATGCTACCTAGCATAATTCTCAATGTAATTTTCTTTATTGTGGCATGAATGTTTAGATCCAAATGATTTAAAATAAAAGTTCATATTGACGTAAGAAATAGTAATACTTCAAGCATACTAATAAAGCAATCATGTCTTCTCAAAATAACATGGCTAAAGAAAGTTATCCCTACAAAATCATATAGTCTGATTGTTGCTCTATCTTCATCACACAAAGTATTTAATCATGCACAACCCCGATGACAAGCCAAGCAATTGTTTCATACTTTAGTAATCTCAAACTTTTCAACTTTCATGCAATACATGAGCGTGACATTTTGGGCCAAACGAATTTTTTTCCTGTCATACATATGACACTTCTATGACGATAATTGTGACAAAACCCGGTATCATCATAGATGTGGTGGGATCCTACTTCTATGACAAAAAATCATGACAGAAAATGGGCTTTTCGTCCTGGGCGGGCCGGAGACGCAGCTGCATGACATTCTTTGGGCCGTCCATGACGAAAAAAACCATGGTAGAAGCAATGGGGAGGAAAATTTTGGGGAGTTGCCGGTTACG
The DNA here is from genome assembly GCF_018294505.1 of Triticum aestivum. Lineage (NCBI taxonomy): Eukaryota > Viridiplantae > Streptophyta > Magnoliopsida > Poales > Poaceae > Triticum > Triticum aestivum. Next base: position 84,492,896 of record NC_057813.1, read on the forward strand.
GTGGTAGGTCGGGGGCCGAGCGATGCGTGTTTCTCTCGTACACGTACGCACGTATGTGCGAGGCGTTGGCTCTAACTAAACCCGAGCGAGGCGTTGGGCTCTAACTGAACCCGAGTGATTGCACTGTGGGCTACGCGTTACTGAACCCGAGCGATCGATCGATGGCTGTTAACTCAACCCGATGGAGCGATTCCTTCGCTACTACTGCTAACTGAAGCCGTCGATTGGATGAACAGTGAGTATTGCGGGGGGGGGGGGGGGTGGATGAACAGTGAGCGGTGGCGTTGCCTCTGGATGAACAGGACCCCGTGGTGTGGAGGGCTGGATGAACAGTAGAGGTGGAGGGGTGTCCGTGGAGGGGTGGTTGAACACGACCCCGTGGTGTGGAGGGCTGGATGAACAGTAGATGGTGAAGGGGTGGTTGAACAATAGCCGGTGGAGTAGCGTGCGGTGGAGGCTGGATGAACAGGAGCCCGTGGAGGTTGGAGGAGGTCGACGGTAGCCCGTGGAGGCTGGAGGAGGTCAACGGTGGAGATGAACAGTATCCCGTGGAGTCCCGTTTTACGGGACGCCACACCCCTCCCGATGAACAGGACCCCCGTTTCTTCCGTAGGAGGTCCGTTTCCTCCGTTTTGCAGTACGCCACACCCCTCCCGATCAACAGGACCCCCGTTTCGACCGTAGGAGGTCTATTTTGTCCGTTTTGCGGAACGCCACACCCCTCCCGATCAACAGGACCCCCATTTCGACCGTAGGAGGTCCGTTTCCTCCGTTTTGCGGTACACCACACCCCTCCTGATCAACAGGACCCCCGTTTCGACCGTAGGAGGTCCGTTTCCTCCATTTTGCGGTAGCCACACCCCTCCTGATCAACATGACCCCCGTTTCGACTGTAGGAGGTCTGTTTCGTCCGTTTTGCGGTACGCCACACCCCTGCCAATCAATAGGACCCCCATTTCGACCGTAGGAGGTCCGTTTCCTCTGTTTTGCGGTACGCCACACCCCTCCCGATCAACAGGACCCTGTTCTGAACGTAGGAGGTCCGTTTCCTCCATTGTGCGGTAGGCCAGGCCTCGTTGCAATCGCCTGTTCCGTCCAAGCCGGTTGGCTCCCACGCGTTCCGTTGCCTCCTGATGAACACGACGCATTCCGTTGCCTCCCCATGAACACGACAACGATGCTGTTTCTCCGTTCCGACCCAGCCATGTACGTATGCGCGAGTAGGCATTCGAGACCTTGCCCGTATGTACGTACGTGGCCGTATTTTCTTTCTTGCACCCTCGCCGCTGTACGTACGTATACATGCTACGTGCGCGCCTCTACCACGACATGTGCGCGCCTCTACAACGACCAATATGTACGTACACGTTCGCGACCAGAATGACAATGCTACGTACACTTCGACCAGGTGGGTCCCAACTGTAAGGCACTTCCTTGCGTGCGAAGATGTAGCTGGTGGGTCCCAGCAGTCAGGGGGGGTGAATCGTTTTTTTTGCCCGGACGCACTTCCATGCGTGCGAAGATGTAGCTGGTGGGTCCCAACAGTCAGGGGGGCGAATCATTTTTTTCCGGACGCACTTCCTTGCGTGCGAAGGTGTCGCTGGTGGGTCCCAGCGGTCAGGCGAATCGTTTTGTTTTTTTGCCCGGACGCACTTCCTTGCATGCGAAGATGTAGCTGGTGGGTCCCAGCAGTCAGGGGGAAATGTTTTTTTCGCGAAATACAGTGGCCCATCCAGTGGGTCCTAGCTGTCAGCTGGAGGAATCATTATTTTCCGCGTAATAAGGAGGCACTTCCTTGCTGCGGCCGTGGACCCAGCTGTCAACCTCTCCACGTACAGTCCACGTCCGATGGAAGTTGTTCCTTGACAATGTTGACCACGCCGCGCCGAGAGCACCAGGGCGGTGGACGACGACGAGGCCTAGGAAGGGGACAACGGGGAGCCGGGGAAGACGCGGCAGCGGAAGCCCGCGCGGAGAGGAGTACGAGGGTTCACTGGTTCGCCTACAGTGTGAGGCTGCCGTCGCCGGAGGGCCTGGCTAGCGGTGGGAATAGTAGGGGGCGGTGAGGCCTCCGCGGCAGCACAACCGGCCACGGGAGGCAGGAGCATGCGGCACGACCGGCGCTGCTTTGGGCGGCTGGAGCAAGAAGACCAGAGGTTGAAGAAGCACTACGGTCGTTGGATGGACATCGTACGGTCACTAGAGCAACAATCGTTCATATTGAGTAAAGTTGACAAAGGCCCCCGTCCCAGTCAACTTAGTAGGCCCACAAGTCAGCCTCCCACCATGGTGGGTCCCAGCTAGCAAGGGGAGTATTCATTTTTTTGTGCGTAATAAGGAGGCACTTCCGATGGATCCGAGCTGACAGCGCGGGGAACCTTTTTTTCACGAAATACGCTAGCCCGTCCGGTGGGTCCCAGTAGTCAGGTGGAAAACATTTTTTTCACGAAATAAGGTGGCCCGTCCGGTGGGCCCCTGCTGTCAGGTGATACGTCTCCAACGTATCTATAATTTTCGATTGCTCCATGCTACTTTATCTACTTATTTGGACTATACTAGGCTTTATTTTCCACTTTTATATTATTTTTGGGACTAACCTATTAACCGGAGGCCCAACCCAGAATTGCTATTTTTTTTGCCTATTTCAGTGTTTCGAAGAAACGGAATATCAAACGGACTACAAACGGAATGAAACCTTCGGGAACATGATTTTCTCACCGAACGTGATCCACGAGACTTGCACCCTACTCCAAGAAGTAACAGAGGCGGTTACGAGGGTGGGGGGCGCGCCCTCCCCCCTGGGCATGCCACCCTACCTCGTGGGCCCCGTGTTGCTCCACCGACGTACTCCTTCCTCCTATATATACCTACGTACCCCCGACAGATCAAAAACGGAGCCAAAAACCTAATTCCACCGTCGTAACTTTCTGTATCCACGAGATCCCATCTTGGGGCCTGTTTCGGAGCTCCGCCGGAGGGGGCATCCACCATGGAGGGCTTCTACATCAACACCATAGCCTCTCCGATGAAGTGTGAGTAGTTTACTTCAGACCTTCGGGTCCATAGCTAGTAGCTAGATGGCTTCTTCTCTCTTTTTGGATCTCAATACAATGTTCTCCCCCTCTCTTGTGGAGACCTATTTGATGTAATCTTCTTTTTGTGGTGTGTTTGTTGAGAACGATGAATTGTGGGTTTATGATCCAGCTTATCTATGAATAATATTTGAATCTTCTCTGAATTCTTTTATGTATGATTGAGTTATCTTTGCAAGTCTCTTCGCATTATCCTTTTGGTTTGGCCAACTAGATTGGTAGTTCTTGGAATGGGAGAAGTGCTTAGCTTTGGGTTCAATCTTGCGGTGTCCTTTCCCAGTGATAGAAGGGGCAGCAAGGCACATATTGTATTGTTGCCATCAAGGATAACAAGATGGTTTTTTATCATATTGCATGAAGTTATCCCTCTACATCATGTCATCTTGCTTAAGGCGTTACTCTGTTTTTAACTTAATACTCTAGAAGCATGCTGGATAGCGGTCGATGAGTGGAGTAATAGTAGTAGATGCAGAATCGTTTCGATCTACTTGTCTCGGACGTGATGCCTATATACATGATCATACCTAGATATACTCATAACTATGCTCAATTCTGTCAATTGCTCAACAGTAATTTGTTCACCCACCGTAGAATATCTATGCTCTTGAGAGAAGCCACTAGTGAAAACTATGGCCGCCGGGTCTATTCTCATCATATCAATCTCCATTACTTTAATACTTGCTTTGTTTTTACTTTGCCTTTTACTTTTCACTTTGCATCTCTATATCAAAAATACCAAAAATATTATTTATCATCTCTATCAGATCTCACCCTCGTAAGTGACCTGAAGGGATTGACAACCCCTAATCGCGTTGGTTGCGAGTAGCTATCATTTTGTGCAGGTACGAGGGACTTGTGCATGATCTCCTACTGGATTGATACCTTGGTTCTCAAAAACTGAGGGAAATACTTACGCTACTTTACTGCATCATCCTCTCCTCTTCGGGGAAATCCAACGCAGTGCTCAAGAGGTAGCAAGAAGAATTTCTGGTGCCGTTGCCGGGGAGTTTGCACAAAAGTCAACCATACCAAGTACCCATCACAATCCCTATCTCTCGCATTACATTATTTGACTCTCGTTTTCCTCTCCCCCGCTTCACCTTGCCGTTTTATTCGCCCTCTCTTCTTCGTTCGCCTTCTTCCCGTATGTATCTTTGTTTGTGTTTCCTTGTGCCTTCTATATGCTTGCATCTTTGCTTGCTAAAAATCTATTGATATGGATCCACTTAAAGTGTTCTACTTGGATCATCTTCGATCCTTATGCGCTCGTGCTGAAACCCCAACTAGTCTAGTTGATGGGAAATCTTTAGATGAGCATGCTCATTTTGTGCGTCATCGTTTATCTGAAAAAGGGAGACTCTTACAGTATCATATAAATAGTTTGCTATGCTATGCTTGTAATCTTTGTGGAATGTGTGATTTTACTTGTTGCTCTAAGAACCCTAAAAAACACCTTCCCTACCTATGTGAGTTCAATGATAATGAAATCTTATCTTCTTATGCAAAGGGTGTTTATAGTAACTATGATATCGAACAAATAGAAGAATTTGTCGTTTTTAAGGGTGCTCATGAAGTTGCTTCTTTGATTGAAAAGTATGATTTTACTCTCAACAAATCTGAAAATTCCGTCATACTTAAATATTGCAATGAAAACCTTGCTCATAATGTCTATGTCAAAGAATTTATTGAAAGAATGACCGTTGCTTTGGAAGAAAATAATGATATGCATGAATCTATAGGTAATGATGGTTCCGATGATTTGATTGAAATATCCCTTGATGAACATGATGCTTGCTATTCTTGTGGCCATGAAGCCAATATTTATGAAGACGAATTTGCTATAGTTCCTTATGTTAAAAATGGGATCGTTGCTATTGCACCCATGCTTGATAGCTCCCTCACGAAAAGCATGATTTAAATGATTTTACTATAAATTCTCTTGATGTCAATTGTGCTAATAATATGCAAAACCCTAAGCTTGGGGATGCTAGTTTTGCTATGTCTACTACTTTTTGCAATGATCATGATTGGGGTGATTCTTCTTATGATCTTGAAAATTTATTTAATCCCCATGATGAATATGAGATTGATAATATTGTTTGCGATAATATTGAAAGTGGGTTTGGAGAGGTCATGACTTTAGTTAATGTTAATCCCACTATTTCGGAAGAGTGTCAACTTTGCATGCATGTGGATCGTGCTGAAAATATTTTATGTGATAGCTATTTTGTTGAATTTGCTTATGATCCCACATGTAATTATTATGAGAGAGGAAAATATGGTCGTAGAAATTTTCATGATAATAAATAACCTCTCGTTATGTTGAGATTGCTATTGTTTCTTTCCGCCTCCTTGCATATGCTAGTTTTTGCTTGCTTGTTTGCCTATAAGATGCCTATGCATAGGAAGTATGTTAGACTTAGATGTGTTTATCACGTGTTTTATGATGCTCTCTTTGTGCTTCAATTCTTGTCTTTCTTGTGAGCATCATTGAAATATCAATGCCTAGCTAGGGGCGTTAAACGATAGCGCTTGTTGGGAGGCAACCCAATTTTATTTTTTGTTTTTTCTTCTGTTTAGGAATAAATAATCCATCTAGCCTCTGGTTAGATGTGGTTTTATGTTTTAATTATTGTTTGTGCCAAGTAGAACCTATAGGATAACCTACGATGATAGTTGATTTGATTCTGCTGAAAAACAGAAACTTTGCGCTCACGAGAAAAAATTCAATAAATCACAGGAACGTGCTTTTGCATTGATTCTTTTTGATGCTGATCAATAGACAAATGTTGCAGTACTTAATATTTTTGTAGGATTTTTAGAGTTCCAGAAGTTTCTGTTAGTTACAGATTGCTACAGACTATTCTGTTTTTGACAGATTCTGTTTTTCGTGTGTTGTTTGCTTATTTCAATGCATCTATGGCTAATAAATTAGTTTATAAACCATAAGGAAGTTGGAATACAGTAGGATTAACACCAATATAAATAAATAATGAGTTCATTACAGTACCTTAAAGCAATCTTTTGTTTTCTTTCTCTAACGGAGCTCACGAGATTTCTATTGAGTTTTGTATTGTGAAGTTTTCAAGTTTTGGGTGAATTCTTTTGATGGATTATGGAACAAGGAGTGGAAAGAGCCTAAGCTTGGGGATGCCCATGGCACCCCCAAGATAATCCAAGGACACCAAAAAGTCAAAGCTTGGGGATGCCCCGGAAGACATCCCCTCTTTCGTCTACTTCCATCGGTAATTTACTTGGAGCTATATTTTTATTCACCACATGTTATGTGTTTTGCTTGGTGCGTCTTGTATTATTTGCGTCTTTTCTTGTTAGTTTACCACAATCATCCTAGCTGTACAAACCTTTTGAGAGAGCCATACACAAATTGGAATTTGCTAGAATACTCTATATGCTTCACTTATATCTTTTGAGCTTGATAGTTTTGCTCATAGTGCTTCACTTATATCTTTTGAGCGTGATAATTTTTGCTCTAGTACTTAACTTATATCTTTTAGAGCACGGTGGTGGATTTTTTTAAAGAAACTATTGATCTCTCATGCTTCACTTAGATTATTTTGAGAGTCGTTAATAGCATGGTAATTTGCTTAATATTAATATACTTGGTATTCAAGATATGTGAAACTTTCTTTTGAGTACGTTGAATACTAAGATAAGTTTGATGCTTGATAAATGTTTTGAGGTATGGAGGTGATAATATCAAAGTAATGCTAGTTGGGGTGATTATGAATTTAAAGAATGCTTGTGTTGAAGTTTGTGATTCCCGTAGCATGCACGTATGGTGAACCGCTTTGTGATGAAGTTGGAGCACAATTTTATTTATTGATTGTCTTCCTTATGAGTGGCGGTCGGGGACGAGCGATGGTCTTTTCCTACCAATCTATCCCCCTAGGAGCATGCGCGTAGTGCTTTGGTTTTTGATGAATTCTAAATTTTTGCAACAAGTGCATGAGTTCTTTTGATTAATGTTGAGTCCATGGATTATACGCACCCTTTCACCCTTCCACCATTTCTAGCCTCTCTAATACCGCACATTGTTCGCCGGTATCATACACCCACCATATACCTTCCTCAAAACAGCCACCATACCTACCTATCATGGCATTTCCATAGCCATTCCGAGATATATTGCCATGCAACTTTCCACCGTTCCGTTCATATGACACACATTACTTTTGTCATATTGCTTTTTGCATGAACATGTAGTTGACATTGTATTTGTGGCAATGCCACCCTCATAATTTTCATACATGTCGCTCTTGATTCATTGCATATCCCGGTACACCGCTGGAGGCATTCATATAGAGTCATATTTTGTTCTAAGTATCGAGTTGTAATTGTTGAGTTGTAAGAAAAATAAAAGTGTGATGATCATTATTATTAGAGCATTGTCCCAGTGAGGAAAGGATGATGGACACTATGATTCTCCATAAGTCGGGATGAGACTTCGGACGAAATATTAAAAAAAAGAGGCCATAAAAAAAGAGAAAAGGACCAAATAAAAAAATGAGAGAAAAGAGAGAAGGGACAATGCTACTATCCTTTTACCACACTTGTGCTTCAAAGTAGCACCATGATCTTCATGATAGCGAGTTTCATATGTTGTCACTTTCATATACTAGTGGGAATTTTTCATTATAGAACTTGGCTTGTATATTCCAATGATGGGCTTCCTCAAAAGTGCCCTAGGTCTTCGTGAGCAAGCAAGTTGGATGCACACCCACTTAGTTTCTTTTGTTGAGATTTCATATATTTATAGCTCTAGTGCATCCGTTGCATGGCAATCCCTACTCACTCACATTGATATCTATTAATGGGCATCTCCATAGCCCTTTGATACGCCTAGTTGATGTGAGACTATCTTCTCCTTTTTGTCTTCTCCACAACCACCATTCTATTCCACATATAGTGCTATGTCCATGGCTCACGCTCATGTATTGCGTGAAAGTTGAAAGGGTTTGAGATTACTAAAGTATGAAACAATTGCTTGGCTTGTCATCGGGGTTGTGCATGATTAAATACTTTGTGTGATGAAGATAGAGAAACAGCCAAACTATATGATTTTGTAGGGATAACTTTCTTTAGCCATGCTATTTTGAGAAGACATGATTGCTTTGATTAGTATGCTTGAAGTATTATTACTTTTATGTCAATATGAACTTTTGTCTTGAATCTTTCGGATCTGAATATTCATACTACAATGAAGAAGATTTACATTGAAATTATGCCAAAGTATCACTCCACATCAAAAATTCTTTTTTATCATTTACCTACTCGAGGACGAGCAGGAATTAAGCTTGGGGATGCCTGATACATCTCCAACGTATCTATAATTTTTGATTGCTCCATGCTACTTTATCTACTGTTTTGGACTATATTGGGCTTTATTTTCCAATTTTATATTATTTTTAGGACTAACCTATTAACCGTAGGCCCAGCCCAGAATTGCTGTTTTTTGCCTATTTCAGTGTTTCGAAGAAACAGAATATCAGACGGAGTCCAAACAGAATGAAACCTTCGGGAACGTGATTTTCTCAGCGAACGTGATCCATGAGACTTGGACCCTGCTCCAAGGAACAACCGAGGCGGTCACGAGGGTGGGGGGCGCGCCCTCCCCCTGGGCGCGCCCCCTACCTCGTGGGCCCCCTATTGCTCCACCGACGTACTCCTTCCTCCTATACATACCTGCGTACCCCCAACAGATCAAAAACGGAGTCAAAAACCTAATTCCACCGCCGTAACTTTCTTTATCCACGAGATCCCATCTTGGGGCCTATTCCAGAGCTCCGTCGGAGGGGGCAACCACCACGGAGGGCTTCTACATTAACACCATAGCCTCTCCGATGAAGTGTGAGTAGTTTACTTCAGACCTTCGGGTCCATAGCTAGTAGCTAGATGGCTTCTTCTCTCTTTTTGGATCTCAATACAATGTCCCCCCCTCTCTTGTGGAAATCTATTTGATGTAATCTTCTTTTGGCGGTGTGTTTGTTGAGACCGATGAATTGTGGGTTTATGATCAAGCTTATCTATGAATAATATTTGAATCTTCTCTGAATTCTTTTATGTATGATTGAGTTATATTTGCATGTCTCTTCGAATTATCCTTTTGGTTTGGCCAACTAGATTGGTAGTTCTTGCAATGGGAGAAGTGCTTAGCTTTGGGTTCAATCTTGCGGTGTCCTTTCCCAGTGATAGAAGGGGCAACAAGGCACGTATTGTATTGTTTCCATCGAGGATAACAAGATGGGTTTTTTATCATATTACATGAAGTTATCCCTCTACATCATGTCATCTTGCTTAAGGCATTACTCTGTTTTTAACTTAATACTCTAGAAGCATGCTGGATAGCGGTCGATGAGTGGAGTAATAGTAGTAGATGCAGAATTGTTTCGATCTACTTGTCTCGGACGTGATGCCTATATACATGATCATACCTAGATATACTCATAACTATGCTCAATTTTGTCAATTGCTCAACAGTAATTTGTTCACCCACCGTAGAATATCTATGCTCTTGAGAGAAGCCACTAGTGAAAACTATGGCCCCCGGGTCTATTCTCATCATATCAATCTCCATTACTTTAATACTTGCTTTGTTTTTACTTCGCCTTTTACTTTTCACTTTACATCTCTATATCAAAAATACCAAAACTATTATTTATCATCTCTATCAGATCTCACCCTCGTAAGTGACCGTGAAGGGATTGACAACCCCTAATCGCGTTGGTTGCGAGTAGCTATCGTTTTGTGCAGGTACGAGGGACTTGTGCGTGATCTCCTACTGGATTGATACCTTGGTTCTCAAAAACCAAGGGAAATACTTACGCTACTTTACTGTATCATCCTCTCCTCTTCGGGGAAATCCAACACAGTGCTCAAGAGGTAGCATCAGGTGGAGGAATAATTATTTTGCATGTAATAAGGAGGCACTTCCTTGTGGCCGCCTTGACCACGTTGACCACGCCGTGCCGAGAGCACTATGGCGGTGGTCTGGATGACGGCGAGGCCTATGAAGGGGACGACGCGGAGCCGGGGAAGACACATCAGTGGTAGCCCGCGCGAAGAGGAGTACGAGGGTTCACTGGTTCGGCTGCGTCGTGAGGCTGCCGTCGCCGCATAATAACAGGGGGTGTGGGTGAGTAGAGGGATACCCTGGGCCAGCGGTGGGAGTAGTAGGGGGCGGTGAGGCCTCCGCGGCATCACAACCGGCCACGAGAGGCAGGAGCATGCGGCACGACCGGCGCTGCTTTGGGCGGCTGGAGCATGAAGACGAGAGGTTGAAGAAGCACTATGGCCGTTGGATGGACATCATACGGTCACTGGAGCTAGAATCGTTCATATTGACTAAGTTGACAAAGCCCTCCGTCCCCGTCAACTTAGTTGGCCCACAAGTCATCCTCCCTCTATGGTGGGTCCCATCTAGCAGGGTGGGTATTCATTTTTTGTGCGTAATAAGGAGGCACTTCCTTGCGTGCGAAGATATAGCTGGTGGGTCCGACATGTCAGCGGGGGGAATGTTTTTTCACGAAATACAGAGGCCCTTCTGGTGGGTCCCAGCTGTCAGGTGGAGGAACCATTATTTTGCGTGTACAATCCACAACCGATGGATGTCGTTCGTTGACCATGTTGACCAGGCCGCGCCGAGAGCAACATGGCGGTGCACGACGGCGAGACCTAGGAAGGGAACGACACGGAGCCGGGGAAGACTCGGCAATGGTTGCCCACGCGGTGGGGAGTACGAGGGTTTACTGGTCCGGCTGCCGTCGCCGGAAAATAACAGGAGGTGTGGGTGAGTAGAGGAATGGCCTGGCCAACAATGAAGTAGGGTGGGGCGGTGCGGCTTGTGCGGCAGCACAGCTGGCCACGGGAGGCGGGAGCAGGCAGTCCCACCGGAGCTGGTTTGGGCGGCTGGAGCAAGAAGATCAGGTATTGAAGAAGAAGCACGGCCGTTGGATTAACATCCAACGGTCACTGCTGCTAGAATCATTTGTGGACTAAGTTGACAATGCCAAAGTACATGTCAACCTAGTAGATCCACAAGTCAGCCTCCAAATCTGTCCCAAACAGCATACAACCCGACATTTCTAGCCAGATTCAAACTAATTTTAAATCTAAATATACCTTAATTTAAATTCAATGAAATTTTACCCGCACAAAAACAATGAAATTTAAAATATCAAAATCCAAAAGAAAACAATATTTGGGAACTAATTGCCTGTTTGCTGTATTTTTTTCATTTTACAACCCATTTATTATTACTTATAGCCCATTTCTTATTACTTATAGCCCATTTCTTATTACTTATAGCCCATTTTCTGGGCAAAATGCATCCCTCCTCGTCTTGAAAGATTTCCGGCCCAGTAGGGCATAGAAAAGCAAGTAGGCCTATGTTGGTTATTCTGCAAAAAACAAAATAGCTGGCTAGCCATTTTTCAAAAAGGAAAAAACAAACTGGGCTGGTCATGTGCTAAACATATGAAATAAAAGCCGGGGCTAGACGGGCCACGGGTCCCGCACAACCCAGCTGATACCCTTCTCCGTCCCGAAAAAACAAAATTACTACGCGCGCTGCTTGGTCCCTACTATCATCCTCACCATGTAGAGTCATCTCCTTATTCCTCTTGGTTGTTGACCATGTTGACAAGACCGGAGGGCGGCGCCGCAGCGAGCGAACCAAGACGGAGGACGATGGTGAGGCCTCGGATGGGAACGAACATGAGCCGGGGAAGATCACAGCCAGCCGTGCGAGGCGGGAGCAGGCGGTCCCGCCGGCGCTGGTTTGGCTTTGGCGGCTCGAGGAAGAAGAGAATGAAGAAATGCGATAGACGTTGAATGTCAATCGACGGTCAAGGTTGGCACAATCATTTTTTGACTAAGCGGACACCAAGTAGCATACTTTTTTATATATAGGAAGAAAACTGCGAGGAAAATGCGTTCGTCTGCCGTCCTCCTCACAGGGAACGTTCGCCACATAAGTGACTAGCACCCTTGGTTTTCAACCGAGAGGTCTTGGGTTCGAGTCCGAGGAACTCTCAATTTTGTCCTCCTTCCTTCCTCGCAAAAAAGGGAAAGAAAATCAAAGACTTGGGAAGGCGTACAGAACAAGCTAGTGTACCAGTAAAGAGATGTTGCCGAGTTTTAGAAAAAAGAAAGATGTGCTCCTGTAGCCGGTTCGAATCCAAACCTAGACTATGACTATATATGGTGCTATGCTACTCTGCAAGTAATGAAACTGACATATCCAACATTCGCTTCTCCTCTTCTCTACTTACTCTGCCTAGCATCAGAAGCTCTGGCCGCAGCAACCATGTCCGCTGGCTGCTCGTCCACCTGCTCTTCAGCAGGCAACAACCAGATATGCGCCAAGTCGCCACCCGTACCATCGCCTGTGGGTTTCATCACACCCCCGCCGGCACGCGCACCGCAGCCGATTGCTCATCGCAACCCGCTGCCGTTGGTGTGGTGCCACTGCTGCAAATCACGCAGAGTCATCCGTCGCGTCTCAACCACAATCCGCAACCCTGGCCGAGTCTTCTACAAATGCCCGAATCATGGGGTAATAATATGTTTAAGTGTTGTTCTGCTGCTTTCAGTTGCTGATTTTTTTAATAGTTTGGTTGATGATCTTCCAATTTGATTCGTGCAGAAAAGGGAAGATTCGTGTGATTTGTATTTCTGGGAAGTTGCTGATGTGGGGGAATGCAACTACGCTGATTATTTGGTTAGCCGAGGAATCCCAATACCAGCAGGTTGGGGTGTTGGACAAGTAACTGAAGGAACGACAGAAGAGGAAGATGCAGAGCAGAAGGTTAAAGATGCAGTTCCTCTGATCATGGCCAAGCAACAGCTGCTGAACGGCCTTGACAGCAATGAGGAGATGAAAGAGCTTGTGAAGATAATGGGCAAAATCGATGTGCTCTGTAGGATGATTGTCTCTTTATTTGCAGTGTATGTAGCACTCGTGATGTATTCAGTGGCTATGACATGAGCACTTTGCTGAAACTAGTAATGAATGAAACCTGTGTAGCAGGCTGGGCGTAGTGTTGTGAACATCTAATGATTTCTATTAACGGAAATCAGGGGGTATCCCCTTTTGCTCATATAAATAAATAAATAGCAGAGGCCCTGTCGGGTCAGCTTTGTTCTCATTCGAAGACGTCGAGCAAATTGCAGTCCAACAACAAACTATGTCATCAAATTCAAGTTTGACTGTCAAATATGAGTACAACTAAACAACAATGTCATCATGTCTTAGTTGTCATACAATCACCAAACACAAATTAGCATACATAACAAGTGATGTTCTCACAGCAAAATACTAAACAACATGTTCATCAGGTTTCAGTTGTCATAGCAAACACAATTTCACATAGTAGATAAAAAACGTCTTCTGACAGGCAAATACGACAAAAGCAATGTAATCATCATCGGCAGCAGCAGCGTCAACATCTTCGCCATGTGTATCAGTCTGAATCGTAATTCCCCATGGTGTCATCTTCTTCTTCATCCTTAACGTCCTCGAACGTTGGTTTCTTCTTGATCAACTCTTGTATCCACAGCACGACAGGCAATCTTTTCGCCGTCGTTATTGACGTGATGGTTCTCAAAGATATTAGGAACATCTGTGTTATCTTGTACATCAGGAGCAGTGTAAGCATCATCTTGTTGTGCAACTTCATTAAACGAATTCCTCTGCTCAAACCTTTGCAATACTCTCCAGTCATCGCTACGTGCAAATGTGTCTTCCAAGAAAAATATCTGTGTTGCTTGATTTGCCAAAATAAAAGGCTCGTTGGTCTGGTACGCCGCCTTGACATTGATGGATTTGAAATAATCATCAGCTCTGGGTTTTGCGATCCTGGAAAACAGGTTATACCAACGACAGCACAACAGAACCACACACCGATGATCCTCGAAACTGGAGATATACTGCAACTGAACAATGTCTGTTATGTTAGCATACATTTCAGTTGTCTCTTTGTCATACGTATCCGTGCTCATGATGGCACTGTTTTGTGTCTTCCTGCCTTCGTCTCGTGCAAGGGTGTTGTAGCGCACATCTCCAACAACGCAAGATTCATAATGTCTTACCCGAGTATCAGGACCCATTGCTAGTGAGTAAAGGGCATCATCAACTGCCTGCCCATCCTCCCGCATCTTCTTAACCTATGGTTAGAAAATAGACAAGCTGATCATCTTATGTACTCAATATATTAAAAAAACTGACAGTGCACTTCAAAAGCTTACATGGTTCTTGAACCATTTCGCAAATCCTGCCATAACCAGTTTGTCAATGTTTCTTGGATTTTGCGGCAGTAACTCCTCTTTGTAGATGCTGCACAACATAGTGATCGCGTCAAACATCTAAATATATAAGAATGTGCTGCAAGTTTAGTAGATTACGATGTATAAGCTGCAGTACTGCACTTACTTGATATAAGGTAGTATCTCAGGACAGTTATTCAACACATACCAAACCATTTTGTCCAAATCTTTAGGTTTGTCCTCTTGTCGACTCTTCCCTGTAACTCGAACAGAATAATCGAAAACATTGAGCCCGGGATTGTCTTCACCCACCTCTTTGCTAAGCTGATCAGCTGTTTCAATGTATTTTGAGCAGAATGTCAACGCTTCTGTAGCAATGTAGGCCTCTGCAATGGAACCCTCGGGTCTAGCTCTGTTCCTAACATAGCCCTTGAAAGTGCCTAGCCGCCTTTCAATAGGGTACATCCAGCCATACTGTACTGGACCTCTAAGTAGTGCCTCATCAGGTAGATGAACAGCCAAATGCACCATCACATCAAAGAAGGCTGGAGGATATATCTTCTCAAGGTCGCATAGGATAGTTGGTATCTTGTCTCTAAGACGCTCCAAAGCATCTATCCTGATATTTCTACTGCAGAGTTCCCTGAAGAATTGTCCCAACTCTGCAACTGCTCTGTATAAGTCAGGGCGGCCCAATCCTCTAAGGATAACAGGTAAAACCCTTTGAAGTAGGACGTGGCAGTCATGAGTTTTCAACCCTTGTACCTTGTTTCCATCTGCACTGACTCTCCTTTCAGGGTTGGAAGCAAATCCATGTGGGAATCTCACACGTGACAGGACCTCGCAGAATTCTTTTCTTTTTACCTTGTCCAAGACGTACACAGCTGGTGCCATATCCCGTGGTTTACCTTCATCTTGCACCTGCAAATCCTTTCTGATACCCAGGTGTGTCAAATCAATCCTAGATTTTAAGGTATCTTTCGTCTTGCCTTCAATGTTAAGAAGTGTGCCGATAATGCTGTCACATATATTTTTCTCGATGTGCATCACATCAAGATTATGCCGCAGATCCAAATCTTTCCAATACTCCAAGTCCCACAAAGTGGACCTGCGGGTAAACAATAATCTCTCTTCTACCGTGCCACGCTTCCTTTTCCCGCTACCATTACCAGGATGGTTTCCTGGTGTAATATGCCTGACCTTCTCTAATTCCACTTGCAACTCATCGGCGGTGAGCCTCTTTGGCGCATCACGGTTTTCATGCTTTGCATTGAACACATGTCTTCGGTATTTTCTAGGATGCGGCTTGTCCTTGGCAAGGAAACGGCGGTGTCCAATGTAACAGATCTTGCTAAGTATTGCGTATGACAGCGGATTCCTGTCACAGCGAACACATGCATTGTAACCATGTGTCGTTCGCCCTGACATAGTGCCCAAAGCCGGATAATCATGGATGCACCAAATTACAACAGCACGCAGAAAGAAATCAGCTGGTGGGCTGCTATATAGGTCTCGAGTGAGAACACCCTTCCATAGCTGTTGAAGTTCCTCCACAAGAGGCTCCATGAACAAATCAAAATCCTTTCCAGGACTTTTTGGACCTGGGATGAGCAAGGCCATCATGTAGTTTGATTCTTTGGTGCAGACATTTGGAGGCATGTTGTAAGGGATAACAAGCACTGGCCACATGCTATATGTGGCGCTCTGGTGGCCAAATGGGTTAAATCCATCTGAAGCTAAGCCAAGTCTAATGTTTCTCGGGTCAGCAGCAAACTCTTTGTGTTTATCATTGAAGCTTTTCCACTCACTACCATGAGATGGATGGCTCATTACATTCTGATCTCTGTACTCCTGGTTCCTAGAATGCCACAGTACATCCTCTCTTGTTTCAGCATCATGAAACAACCTCTGCAATCTTGGTGTAATTGGAAAATGTCTCAGAACATTATGAGGAACCCTCTTCACAGCATCGCCATCTTTCCATCTTGATGATTTGCATTTCGGGCATTCACTTAAGTTGGCATAATCCTTCCGGAATAGAACACACTTATTCTTACAAACATGGATCATATCATATCCAATTCCAACTGCACGAAGGAAATTCTTCATTTTACTGTAGGTGTGTGGCAGCTCAGACGCATCTAGGAAAGATTTGTGGAAAGCAGCCAACATCGCATCGAATGATTTGTTGGTCATCCGCTCAGATGTCTTCACCTGAAGAAAGGTGACCATAGCTGAGAATACTGACAGCTTATTTCCTGGGGTGACAGCAACGTTGCATTGTTCCAACATGCGGGCCCACCATTTTTCTTCTGCAGGTGAAAGTTCACGGAATGCACGAGCATTCAATAGCATTGTTTCAATGTTGGTCAAACTCACTGGCTTCGCCACCACCACCTCCTCCTCCTCTTCCACCTGAGCATCAGGCAGATCAAGATGGTGATCTGCTGCTTCCACGTAGTCAATAACATTGACATTCACAGCTTCACCATGATGAACCCACCTAGTATATGTGACCGACATCCCATACAAGTGTAGATGATTTTGCACAGTTGACTGGGGTCTTGTAACTGAATTCATACAACTGCTACACGGGCAGAGCACATCTGATTTCGGACCACCGTACTCAGCTCTGATAAAGTTCATGAAGTTTTCAACCCCCTCGACATATGCAGCGGAGAATCTTCGAGCAAAAGTTATCCAAGTCCTGTCCATCTGTTAGACATACAAATTACTTCTTCTACTAGATATTACAGGAAAAACATATATGCTTTTTTATGAAGTCCAGAAAAAAAATACCTAGGTCGATGTCTAAAGCTATGGCAAGATATTTGGACGAGCATATCTAAGTAACGAAATATATGTAAAGCTAATTCAGCAAATAGATTTGAGTGCTAAATTATGGCAGGTTGTTTCAACAGTCAATGAGGCCGAGCACACAGCCATCAAACTATCGAAGGCCATCGCAGCAACAAAGATCGAGTATAAAATGGTGTAGAGCTATTTCACCTAACAGATTGTCTACTAGACCATGGCAATCTACGTCACAATAAATATATGGCAGGATATTTTAGCAACTAATCGGCCTTGGCATGCCATCTCAGCAAACTACTTCGGCAAGGAAGCTTGAGTGCAGAACAGGGCAAGGAAGTTTCTTAAGCAGAGCATATTGGTAGTAAACTACTTCGGCAAACAGTGAGATTAACAACGTCTATCAGCCAACATTCAGCGCTACACCAACATGAACGGGGCCTCAGTCTAGAATGTGCATACCGTGGGAGAAGCTGACCGCCGTGCGTCTCCACACGAATGTCGCCAGCGGTGGCGGTGCTGACCGCCATGTGCCTCCATAAGAATGTAGCCAGAGGTGGCAGCGCGGCTAGAGGACGGCAGTCTACGAGAGCGTACTGTGGGAGCGAGAGGATCGCCGTGCGTCCCCTCGATGAACTGCGGTGCCGACGTATCGGCGCGGCGGGGAGGGCGGCTTTGACGGAGCGAATGGAGTGGAGGGGGGATGGGGGGGAGGGGGTTTGGGGAATATTTGGCTGAAGGGCAGTTGAATCGAATTTGGGGGGAATTTTTGTGTGTGTGGGGGGGGGGGGAGGATTTTCGTGTGGTGGGCGGGGGGAGTTTGGCGCATGGTCGGTTTCTCCAAGTGCGGTCCCACATGTCAGTGAAGAGGCGAGCCGAAGCGCGTTTCGTTTGCGTGAGCCGTGTGCAGGACCGAACATGTGTGGGGTGCAATGCGACCGCGACAGGAGTGTTGTGAGTGTACCACCTTTTTTCCTTTTAAACTAGATGCTTCGCCCCCTCAAAAAAATGTTGCTTCGCGTGATCCATCGATACTACTACTAGTAATCCGGTAATCCCGACTAAAACGGCGTGGCCGGGTCTTTTCCTGCACGATATGCTGGGAGGTTGGCTTAGTTGGGTTTTTTAGATTTGTCTCGGTTGGTGATGATGGTGTGCCTGTCATCCTGCAATATAGGTCGTTCGATCTATATCTAACGGATATGAAGGAAACTATGACAATTTACCCGCACTCCTCTCCACATTTGCAGATAAGGCTTTCCCTCGTTCATCCTTTTCTCCCACAAGATCTTAATCTTTCATGCAACGCACGGGCATCTTGCTAGTACTCCTACAATATGTATATTATTGTGAAAGTTCATATACACCGGCCGAGATTAATGCAAACACGACAGATTTTCATTACATTTCGAACTTTTATAGGACAAAAAAATAAAAGAAACCCGACCCTAAACCTATTCTACAGCAGCGACGGACGTCCTCCATCTGCGATCTCTATGTACGGGGGCGGGGTTCAAGACCCGTGAAGTGAAGGTGCGGTCTCCGGCGAGGAAGAGTAGAACACGGGATATGGACCGGCCAGTTGGCACACCATGCCCTGGCCGCCTCCCATGCCCTACTCATCCTCGAAGGAGTCCCCGACCTCGGCGGTGCCGGACGTTGGACGGCGGCAAATTGGACACGTGGCCGACGGTGCTCCCGTCATCGGCCGCCAGCGTGGCCACCGCTTGTGCGGTCGCGTCCGCGTCCGGCTACGCCGCTATTGCGTCACGAGAGGCGACTTGAGCGAGGGCAGTGACCTCGAGCTTCATCCCCGAAGACAAGCTCTCCCGCAGAGCGTTCGCACTTGGGGTCATGGCGGATGTGGTGCCAGGTAGGAGGACAATGTGCTATGGTGTGGAGGTTAGCTGGGCGTTGCCGCTTTATGTAGCGCATTGCAGTGAGGCCAAGCGTTCGGGTGTGTCATTAAGTGGAGTTGGTTCCTCGGGCACCGAGCCTCTTAATGACGACATACGAACGGACGTCATGAATGCGGGCAGCTGGCGCCGGCTGGGAACGCACCGCGCGACGGCGCGAGGGACGAGGGCTTTGGTGTGCCAGGGTAGTCAGCTGCGTTCGTGGCAACGTTGGAGATGCCCTTTGCTCAAATGCGATCCCCGCATGTCATTGAAAAAGCAAGACGACCCGGCATGGTCTCAGGTCCAGAGGATGCAGTTGGCCCCACTACACCACTCCGCGGACGGTCGCGGCGCCCCGTGCATCCTCGACAAGCCGGGTGTTGGGGTGTGTTTGGATTGTGGCCAAAGTGCACCTTACCAAAATTTTGGCCATGACCCAAAGATTGGTCTTTGTTTGGATGGTTTCCATTTCTTTGGCATGCCAATGAACTCTAGCCAACTCTAGTTCATTTTTCTTGCCAATGTCGGCCAACTCATGGGCAACCAATACCTCAACCAAATTTTTGGCTACCCAATGCTTTGATGGGGCAACCTTGGGCACAGACCAAACATACCATTGGTCGTGCCATAGCACTAACGCCACCCTCAGCACACTGAAACTGACCGTGTCTATCGATGATATGAGCGTGTCGCTCACCGCGGTCGCCGTGTCTAGAGGCGGTGCTAGAGCTGCGCCCTGTTGTTGGCCCCAAGCCCCCAACGACCCACATGAACGATTGTCAATGGCGAGGAGGTCGTGGGACAGTTCCTCCATTGGACTAGTCTGCACTACGTCGTCCCAACGAGTGTGCCCCACATGTCGGTTTCCCTGTTTTCCCGGCCATATTCGAGCGTCAGTGCTCCGCGTTGCACATTAGGCCTTTCACTATGTAGGCCAAGCGAGACAACTTATTGTTTATTTGAGTCGTTCAAGTGTAATCATGTGGCGTTTGCTTATTTCTCATTCCTCTCCAACCCTCTTCTCCATCGATCATGTCGCCCTCCAATCGAGTCCATCCTCCCGCATGCCTCATTTGAACATTCCGGCGAGTATCATTCGCATGTACCCACCCTAGTCCTCCTTCAATAGATCTCCGGACCCCGAGATGAAATCGAGAGGGAACGAGTGGGGGCACGTCATACCTAAGGCGGATTCAGAATTTTGAACCGGTGATCATAGCATCCGCAAATCATATATAAAGGGTATTCAATGTTCGTTTCGTTTTTGAACGTACAATACACTCCCTCCTATCCTTTCTACTTTACATATAAGTTTTATGTGTAGTCAAAGTATCTCTACTATGATAAAAAAGGTATCAACATTCAACAACGCCCAATCAATATTGTTAGATTCATGCGTACTCCTAGATTTGTACTCGAGATGGTTTCCAATTTGACTATTGATAAGATTAATAGTATTCCTTTCACATAGGTGAGTAAGTCATCTTAGGCTGTGCACCGTGACCAAGGAGGAGGGGAAAACGAGAGACATTAATGTTTATTTGCTAATTAATAGTATTGCATGCAATGAACTAACCACTTCATGTCATGTTTGATAGTCTCAGGTCATTAAAAGCACGCACACCCTCATCTCTTATTGGTTGATATGTCAAAAACAAGAAACGAGGTAGAAGTTAATGCACCGTGCCTACTACCTCCGTCCTGGTTTATAGGCCCCCTTTGTAGTTTGTGTCAAATTTTGACTAAAGATTTAACTAACAAAATGTTAATGCATGTCAAGAAAAATTATCTCATTGGATTCGTATTTGAACAAAGTTTTCAAAAATATAATGTTTGGTGACATGCGTGAACATTTTGTTAGTTTAATCTATGGTCAAAATTTGGAACGAAACACAATGGGGACCAATAAATCCGGACGGAGGTAGTACGTGTTTTGGGATTATTTGGTTTTCGTAAGATGACTTATACACCTAGATGGAGGGAGTACATGAGATGTATAATGTGAAAATAATATCATTGGAAACTCCTTTCAGATACGAAATTGACCGTACGCTTTGTGTAAGTTGCATGTCATATATTATTACTCTAACATTTGGTCAAAGTTAGCCTCGAAAAATGCATTAGACCCTGTATGCTTTGTGTAAGTTGCATGTCATATATTACTCCCTCCGTCTAGGTGAGTAAGTCATCTTAGGTTGTGCACCGTGACCAAGGAGGAGGGGAAAATGAGAGAACTTAATGTTCATTTGCTAATTAATAGCATTGCATGCAATGAACTAACCACTGCATGTCCTGTTTGGTAGTCTCAAGTCATTAAAAGCATGCACACCCCACATCTCTTATTGGTTGATATGTCAAGAAACAAGAAAGGATGTATAATTTAATGAACCGCGCCTAAGTGTTTTGGGATTATTTGGTTTTCGTAAGATGACTTACACACCTAGACGGAGGGAGTATTACTCTAACATTTGTGTAAGTTACATGTCATATATTATTACTCTAACATTTGGTCAAAGTAGTATAGTGGAAGTGGATCCTCTGACGTAGGTATCCCTGCCTTACCCTCCCTTTCGGTCACTTACTGGCAAACCCCATGCTTGCTAGGCCCCGCATGTCAGTTACTCAATGGGTTCGGCCACATCATGGGATCCTCATCTGTAGTATACTCCCTCTGTTTTTATTTACTCCGCATAAAATGGAGGGAGTGGTGGTATAATAAATGACGCGGGCGGGGGAGGGGGAGGGACGTCGGTTTGCTCTCAACTGCGGTCCCACAAGCGAGCGAAAACGCAAGACAAAGCGCGTTCCATTCGGTGTGCAACGTGGAGGGTCCAGCATGCTGGGCTGCAACACGAACGCGACAAGAGTGATGTACAGTCAAAACCGATTGACTGGTCGTCATCGGAACCACTATTCACACCAGAACCTTCGCTGCTCGGCCTACGCCAGCCACTCATCGGAACCACTATTCACACCAGAACCTTCGCTGCTCGGCCTACGCCAGCCACTGCCCTAAAACCACACCAAATCCAGCCCATTCCCCCACCTTTCGATCCCCTAGCCTGCATCAAGCGTCCCCTAGTTCACCAGAAAGCCATGGTGCGCTGCAAGATCACTCACTACAAGATGGTGACGCCGGAGCGCCACGTAGAAATCGCGTCGGCGGTCGATGCCACAGACCTCCGTTCCCAAGCTCGCTTTGCGGTGGGCCAATCCCTGAGTTCTCTGGAGCCAAGCTACGAGGAGGAGGAAGCCGATCCAATGTTCACTGCAGAGGTCGAGGCGCAGAAGGCCCCCGATGGGTATGAGATGATGGACGTCGACTTCGTGCGGGCGTCTGTAAGTGCATCTAGTGCCACCCCTAGTTGGTTTTGGAGTATTGACGACAAAGTTGGTTGAGGGACTAATGCGTTTGTGAGAATTGCAGGATAACACAGGTAGTGTCCCTCATTGATTCGGTTTACCTACCGGAGATGACCCCTAAAAATGTATGAAGACATTGACGACAATGGTGGTATGAGAAGATATTCATATTGAAGACTATGACATGAGAAGACATTGCGTGAAGACTATGGAGCACGAAGACTATGTGGTTTCGTTGTTTCCTTTTCTTCTTTGTTGAGTCATAGGAACCACCGTACTGTTAAGTGGGGTCCAAGTGAACTAAGTCAAAGTGACTGAAGTGATGCTCAACCCAAATCCTATGTCTTCGAGCGAAGACAATGAGAGCAAATCTTATCCAGAGTTGGATGAGTCAGCTTTGCTTGTAGCCCAAGTAAAGTTGCCGTGTGTGTTTGAAATCTGACCGTTGGAACACGTGTCAGTTCCTTAGTGACCCAGGGTCATTTCGGAAAAATCAGGTCGGGTTGCCTACTGGCTATAAATAGCCCACCCCCTACACCATAAATTGGTGGCTGCTCAGAGTTAATATACGGCTTTTGTCGTTTGAGAGCAACCCACCTCGAAGCATTTGAGAGAGAGAAATCCTTGCGAGGACAAAGCCCAAACACCCAGAGCCAAAGAGTGTTAGGCATCACTGAAGTCTTTCTGTCTGTGTGACCTGAAGACTTATTACACTTGAGGACTGTGTATCCTCCAGCCGGTTAGGCGTCGCGTTCTGAGCATCCAAGAGTCATTGTGGATTGCCGGGTGAACGAAGTCTGTGAAGGTTTGGAAGTCTACCTTGAAGACTTACCAGAGTGATTGGGCGAGGACTAAGTGTCCTTAGCTCAAGGGGAATAAGGTGAAGACACGGTCTTCTGAGTTGAATCTCAGCCTCCCTAACCAGACGTACAGTTGTCACAGCAACTGGAACTGGTCCAACAAATCCTGTGTCTTCAACAAGCAACTGGTTCTATCTCTTCCCTCCTTTACTTTGAGTTTGTCTTCGTGAAGTCATTGCTTATCGTCTTATCTGATTGACTTCATTGCTTGACTACTATTGTTGATTGGCTTCATACTATCTTCCATCCTGATCCTACTACCTAGCTGCTATTAATCTTCGAACGTTAATGCTATTGCATACTTGATTATGGCTTGCTTGTTGTAGTTTATCTTCCGCTGCATATCAATTAGGTTGTTTCTATTGTTTGTCTTCGAAACTTCCATGTTTTGAAGACTTTCATAAAAATCGCCTATTCACCCCCCTCTAGTCGATAACTAGCACTTTCAATTGGTATCAGAGCAAGGTACTCCCTTGTTCTGTGTGATTCGGTTTAACCACCTGGAGTTTAGCTATGTCGACTGCAGGGATAATCAAAGTCTCCGCTGCTTGCCCCGTGTTCGATGGAACAGAATATCCCTACTGGAAGAATAAGATGCGCATGCATCTTGAAGCCATTGATGTCGACCTCTGGTATGTCGTCAAGAATGGCGTTCCCAAAACTGGTGAAGGTGTCACCCCTACTGATGTCAAGAAGTTCATTCAACTGGACTCGACTGCAAAGAACATCATCTGTGGTCATCTGACCAAAGGACAGTATGGCCGTGTGAGTGCTCTGGAAACGTCAAAGCTAGTCTGGGACTGGCTGTCCAAGGTCAATGAAGGCGTCTCTACACAGAGAGACCAGAGGATCAGTGTTCTTCGCAATCTCTTCAATCGCTTCAAGAGAAACGACAATGAAAATGTCCAGCTCACGTTTGATCGCCTCACCGACATCACAAATGAGCTTCAGGCTCTCGGCGCCACTGAGATCACCAAGCATGAAATTGTCAAGACACTGCTGAGATCACTTGACACCTCCTTTGACACCCTTGCCCTCATGATACAAGAACGTCCTGACTTCAAGACACTCGATCCGTCTGATATACTTGAGAGGCTCAACACACATGAGTTCCAGCTTTCTGAGAAAAGAGATATCTATGGCCCCAACTATGGCCGAACTCGTGCTTTGAAGGCAAAAGTTGTTTCCTCATCTGAAGAAGAAGAATCTGACTGCGGTTCTGACGATCCTGAAGACATTGGAAGGGAGCTTGCTATGCTTGTGAAGAAGTTCCAGAAATTCACCAAGAAGAAGGGCTTCAGAAAGTCTTCACGATCCAGTTCAAGAAATGATGAAGCTTCCACTCAAGACAACAAGAAGAGAACATGTCACAAGTGTAAGAAGCCTGGGCACTACATCTCTGAGTGTCCTCAGTGGGACAACGAGAAGAAGAAGAAGAAGAGCAAGGAATATGACTCCGATGACAAGAAGAAGAAGAAATCTTCGAAGTCTTCTTCCAAGTCCTCATCAAGGTCTTCATCTCACAAGAAGAGCTCATCTGGCAAGGCTCGTGCTTTTGTTGGCAAGGAAATGGATTCAGAGGAGGAGTCTGCTTCTGAGGAGGCAGAGGTGGAATCTGAAGCTGAGTCCGACTCTGGCGTTGCAAGTCTGGCTCTAGCCACAGCCTACGTCGCAAGTCCATCTTCAACACTGAAGACAATGACTCCCACACCAACGCTGATGATGACAAGGACGATCCTGCTCCCACCTACTGCTTCATGGCACGCGGTGCCAAGGTAAAATCGCGCGATGCTTACTTTCAAACATCAAGTGAAGATGACTCTGATTGTGAATCTAAACCCAGCTACAAAACACTTGCTAAAATTGCTACTGAACAACAAAGGGCTATGGAACATACTCAAAAACTGTTAGACAAAAGCGATGACCTGTTGGACGCGGAAATGACACGTTCACAGTCCTTAGTTGAAGACATAAAAAATCTTCATGCTAAGTATCAAGAACTTGAAAGTCTTCATGAGACGCTCTCAACCACTTATGAAAAGCTCTCCTATGATTATCTTCAAAGGAAGCAAGAGCTTGAGAAACTGAAAGTGACTCATGAAGATCTTCAAAAAGAGAATGAGTCATTTCGCGCTCAACAGATCAGTCCCGCTCAGGATGAATTTGAACCACCATGCTTAAAATGCATTGAGCGTGATAACGCTACCTCTATTGCTGAATGTTCCACTGCTGCTACTGTTGCTCTGTCTTCAACTACTGATGTGGTAACTAACCCCTCTTCTGAGGATACCACTACTATTGCTGATGAAAATGCTAGGTTGAAGACATTGCTTGAAACAGGGATGTATAAAAGTCTGAAAGGGCATCAGACACTTTGTGATGTCCTCAAAAAGCAGATTCTGAACCGAAACCCTAGGAAAGAGGGTGTTGGGTTCGAGAGGAAAATGAATGCTGATGGTTCCTACTGGAAGCCTGAGCAGTATCCCAAAACCACATGGGTTGCTGCAAAGGAACCTTCAGTGGATCCATCTACTTTATCTGGATTTACCTGTGCTAATCCTATTATCATTGATGAATCCTTTGATGCAAACTATAAACTGTTCAAAAATCAGAATGGTGAAGTGTTTGCCAGGTATATTGGTACTAACTGCAGGAATGGACCTCCTATGAAGAAGATCTGGGTTCCCAAAAGCTGCCTTGAGAATCTTCCAGTGAATGTCATCATGACACCACCAGGGAAGAAGACAAACCCCAGACCAAAGGCATCATATGGTCCAACGGCTACTTACGAACACAGGACTCACTTGAGTCACCCTAACGCCAATGTTTTGCAGGGAAATCATACTCAGACTCATGAATATGAGCGTGTGTCTTCAAATCGCTATGTTCATAGAACTAAGAACTTTTCTGCTTATTCACATGAGTATCATTCATCTCCTGCAAGGCTATTTGCTAGGGCTTCAAAGCCGAAATTCTCAGATGCTGCACTTAGACTCATTGCTTCTAAGCCACCCCTGAAAATGTGGGTGGTGAAGAAGAATTAACTCTCTTTTGCAGAATGTGGTCTCCAGCCAGCAATCAATGGCGTCCGATATAATTGCTGGGGACCTAAAACACAAAGGGACGCATGATAAAATAACTTAATATGTATTCCACATATGAATCGCTTACCTGTCATACTGTGTGCTAACTTTCATCTATGCTGTGATAATCCAAGTGTGCATCAAATGCTTATGCTTCACAACATACATTGTGAAGCCTATCCCTCTAACTGCACTGTAGGGTACACCAAAAGCTTCAGAATGGATTATTGACAGCGGATGCACTAATCATATGACTGGCGATCAAAGTCTTCTCATGGACTCAACCTTACGTCCATCCGACAAGAGTCAAATCACATTTGCTGACACTGGTAAAGGCAAAGTATTGGGTCTAGGTAGAGTTGCAATCTCAAAGGATCAACACATGGATAAAGTGATGCTTGTTGAATCCCTTGGATTCAACTTAATGTCTGTCTCAATGCTTTGTGACTTAAACATGATTGTGATATTTGGAAAATATCGTTGCCTTGTACTAATGGAATCTGACAAATCTCTAGTCTTTGAAGGGTATAGGAAAGGTGATCTATACATGGTAGATTTCTCAGCAGGTCCAAAACTTGCCGTATGTCTTCTTGCTAAAGCTTCAGAATGCTGGCTCTGGCATCGAAGGCTGGGGCATGCAGGCATGAGGAACTTGCACACTCTCGTCAAGAAGAAGCATGTCATAGGCATCGAAGGTGTCAAGTTCAAGAAAGATCATCTGTGTGGTGCCTGCGAAGCTGGAAAGATGACAAGGGCCAAGCATCCTTCGAAGACAATCATGACAACATCTCAACCCTTCGAGCTGCTACACATGGACTTATTTGGACCTACCCACTACTCCACCCTCACAACAACGGCGTGTCTCTATGGCTTCGTCATTGTTGATGACTACTCAAGATACACATGGGTGCACATAATTCTCTACAAGACTGAAGTACAAGATGTCTTCAGACGATTCGCCAATCGAGCAATGAACAACTATGGCGTCAAGATCAAGCATATCAGAAGTGATAACGGCACTGAATTCAAGAACACCGGCCTTGATCTTTATCTGGATACAATGGGAATCACTCATGAATTTTCTGCTCCATACACACCACAGCAAAATGGCATTGTTGAGCGCAAGAACAGAACCCTTATTGAGATGGCTCGAACAATGCTTGACGAGTACAAGACACCAAGAAAGTTCTGGCCTGAAGCCATTGATACAGCTTGTCACATCATCAACCGTGTCTACATCCATAAGCTTCTGGGCAAAACATCCTATGAGCTCCTCACTGGCAAGAAGCCAAATGTCAGCTACTTCAGAGTCTTTGGTGCTAGATGTTGGATCAAGGATCCCCATCACAAGTCAAAATTTGAACCCAAAGCTCACGAAGGCTTCATGCTTGGCTATGGAAAGGATTCGCACTCTTACAGAGTCTTCAACCTCTTCCACTACAAAATCGTTGAAACAGTGGATGTGCGATTTGATGAAACCAATGGTTCACAAAGAGAAATTCTGCCAAGTACACTTGATGAAGCTCCTTCCTGTGAATCTATCAAGTTGATGGGAACTGGTGAGATCATGCCCTCTGAAGCACAGCCTGAAGAGGAACTTATCATTTCTGCACCAAACCAACCTGAAGACAATGCTCAGACCGAAGACAATACTTCCAATGATGACAATGATCAGCATGAGCAAGGTCTTCGTCCAGTTCATCCTCGTGTTGCAAATGAAGTACAAATTGAGAAGATAATTGACAGCATCAATGCGCCTGGTCCGCTTACTCGCTCAAGAGCAACACAGTTAGCAAATTTCTGTGGGCACTTTTCATTTGTGTCAATATCAGAACCCAAGAAAGTTGCTGAAGCTTTTATGGAACCTGAATGGATTCAAGCCATGCAAGAAGAACTTCAACAGTTCAAGCTGAATAATGTTTGGGAACTTGTCAAGCGACCTGACCCTCGCAAGCATAACATTATAGGAACAAAATGGATATATCGAAACAAGCAAGATGAGCATGGTCAAGTCGTCAGAAACAAAGCACGTCTTGTGGCTCAAGGATATACTCAAGTTGAAGGAATTGACTTCGATGAAACATTTGCTCCTGTTGCTAGGCTTGAAGCCATTCGCATACTGCTAGCCTATGCAAATCATCACAACATCTTGCTATATCAAATGGATGTAAAGAGTGCATTTCTCAATGGCAAGATTGAAGAAGAAGTATATGTTGCACAACCACCTGGCTTTGAAGATCCAAAACATCCTGATATGGTGTACAAACTCAACAAAGCACTGTATGGCCTCAAACAAGCTCCTCGCGCTTGGTATGATACAATCAAAGACTTCCTGAAAAGTAAAGGCTTCAAACCGGGATCCCTCGATCCCACACTCTTCACGAAGACATATGATGGTGAACTGTTTGTGTGCCAAATATATGTTGATGACATAATCTTCGGCTGCACCAACCAGAAGTACAGTGATGAGTTTGGATTATGATGCAAGAGCAATATCAGATGTCCATGATGGGTGAGCTGAAGTTCTTCCTTGGTCTTCAAATCCATCAACAAAGAAATGGCATCTTCATATCTCAAGAAAAATATCTCAAAGATTGCCTGAAGAAGTTCGGCATGCAAGATTGCAAAGGTTACACGACGCCAATGCCAGCCAAACATCATCTTGGTCCCGACGACAATGGTAAAGAGTTCGATCAAAAGGTATACCGCTCCATGATTGGTTCTTTACTTTACCTATGTGCATCTAGGCCAGATATTATGCTTAGTGTTTGCATGTGTGCTCGATTCCAAGCGGCACCAAAGGAATCGCATCACTTAGCAGTGAAGCGAATTCTTAGATATTTGGCTTACACCCCAACACTCGGATTATGGTATCCAAAGGGCTCAAGGTTTGATCTGGTTGGATTCTCGGATGCTGATTATGCTGGTGACAAGGTGGATCGCAAGTCAACATCAGGCACATGTCATTTTCTTGGTCGATCACTTGTCTGTTGGTCTTCAAAGAAGCAGAACTGTGTATCACTCTCAACTGCTGAATCTGAATACATTGCTGCTGGATCCTGTTGTGCTCAGCTTCTGTGGATGAAGCAAACTCTCAAGGACTATGGCATCGATCTGAAGCAAGTCCCTCTCTTCTGCGACAATGAAAGTGCCATCAAGATTGCCAACAATCCAGTCCAGCACTCGAAGACAAAGCACATTGAAATACGTCATCACTTTCTCAGAGATCATGTTATGAAGAAAGATATAGATATCATGCACGTCAACACTGAAGAGCAACTGGCAGATATCTTCACAAAGCCCTTGGATGAGAAAAGGTTTTGCAAGTTACGATGTGAGCTAAATATCTTGGAATCCTCTAATGTCCTGTGATCAGGCACACATCCTAACACTTATGCATGTTGATGACTTTGATGTGCAACACACAAAGTAATGTATATCTTCAATCAATGAAGATTTACACTCTGAGTGTGAATACATTAACATGGAATTTGACTTCGGAGCGCCACGATAATTGTGCGCCGTGTCTGGGTCTAATACTTCCTATACGGTGGGTAACGCCGCCACCAAATTTCTCTGTTTGAAGTGTTTCACTCATGGCGTTATTTTGCAAAGATTTCGCATTTGGTTTGTCTTTAGTTTCAATTTATCTTCGTGATTTTTCTGCGCTATAGTGATTTGATTGCATATATATATACTAGTGTTCTGTCCTCTACAACATTCACTTATAGCTATGTCTTCAAGTTGAATCTTTTGAACTAAGTGAATGAGATCGGACCCTAATCTCTCTATGCTTCCTATCTCAAACTCTATCTGTCCAAATCATATGCATTCTATTGAAACTGTCGAATGTCTTCTGTGCATCCTTGTCAGCAGAAGACACAAAGACAAAACATCAAGTCCTATTTAAATGAATCATCTAAACTGTCGATATCCGGAGAAGCCGGAACGAGCATCCGACATACTTGGCGGGCATGGGAACGTGGGACAATTCTAAATGTGTTGCATGCTTGCCACGTACCCCACGGATGTGAACAGACAGGGGCACCTGCGTAATTGCGCTGTGCTGCACACCTACTTATAAATATGTGTCCCCTGCGGTAAAGAAATCCTTCTTCCACCTCTCCACCTCCGTCAAAACCCTAGCACCACCGCTAGCTCTCGACGACGCCGGCGATGAAGCGCTTAGCTGCCGCAACTTCTCCGACGCCGTCCTCACGCCGGCCGCGGACATCGTCCTCTCCGCCGTCGCCGTAGGTGTCCTCCGTCGCCAAGTTAGGGCACGGTGGACTGAACAGCTCGGTCTCCTATTCTTCCCATCTAGCAGTTCTTCGTGCGGTAATTATAACTCTATTTTTACCACCTTTTTGATCTTCAAGATTCATCCTGATTACCGAAAGTAGTTTCTACCTATTCAATGTTAAATCGATTCTGTCTGCATCTCTTAATGCCTAGTATATTCACTTAGATTTCATATCAAGTTTGATTCCTCACTTGTACTTAATCACGAATTGGTACAAATCTGGAACCAACTCACCTATGTAAGTGAATGTCTTCGCATCATGAGGTCAATATCTTCAAACTAATTTATCTTCAAAATCTTGTGAGAATGCATATGACCTCGTCGCCTTCCCTCGCATCTCTAATGCTGTCACAGGTACATGTCCGTGGGAGAATCCCTAGGTTCTCATAGTCTGCATTCGTTTGCAGAATACTTACAGCATCATATCAATTCTCCTGAAGCCAGTTCCTGTTTGACCAGCAAGCGTAAATCTCTGAAGCCTTTGAGCATATTGAAACCATTCAGTTTGAAGTTCATGGCTGTAGAGAAATCAGTCAGGCAGGGTGGCAGACAGCGTCGTGGGGGAACTTCTAGGGATCTGCCTGATGATCTTGTAGATATATACAAAACAGATCCTGAAGAAGATTACAATCAACGCAAGACTCGAATCCAATGGATTCGACGCTATTGGGCTGAACGGTGGTACAAGTATAGGTTCGTCACTCAGGAGTATGCAGAGAAGTATGCTATCAAGAGTCCTTGGGGCGATATTCTCTATCGAGGCCTTCCCCCCAAGAACAGAGCTGGAGCCATTGAGCAAAAATTATATCCGTGCATGGTCCGTGGACCACAGCCTGAAGAAGCCGACCCATCATCATTTCTCTGGTGTCGCGACGACAATCTCTTCAAGCGCAACTTCCAGTTTGCTATGTCTTCAGCAAAGGAAAACAAGAAGTCATGGGGATTAGACTTCAATCCTGGTCCCTCTGCTCCCCGTGAGGATGGGACACGTGAAGCTGAAGAGAATAGAATTGGCCCTTTGCAAACCTTGATGGTCTCATCTCCTACGTCTTGGTTCATGGTGACAGAGTGGATCATCCCAAAAATGATGCTGATTCTGATGAAGCCCCTGCTCCTACTCCAAGGCCGAAGAACCCAAAGAAGGTTAAGGTTAGATCATCAGCCGTACCTCCAAAAGCTTCTCATGTGAAGCCATTGGCCACTGCACCTCCTGAAGCCAGTGTGCAGTCTGAAGATCAATCTCGTATCTCCAAGAAGACGAAGAAGAAAAGGCAACTTGGCAGGCATACTGATCAAGCTCTGACTCCTGCTGCTATTCTGCGTGAAGAACCCATTGATCTATCAAGTGATGAAGATCTTGCGGATGATGCTCTTGAGCAGCTGATAAAGAGCAAGGAAGAAGCAAAAATCTTCAGCAATTTGCCTCTCTTTGATGTGGCCATCATCCACAATTTCATTGATGAGTGGTTCGACACCCCAAACGTCAGCTTTGAAGATTTACAGCTTCCAATTGGCCTCAGCGTCTCTTTCAATGGCGCCATTGCTTCTGAGCTGGCTCTCGCTCAGCGAATCGTTGAGCTCAAGCACAAGATTGATTATGAAAAGGCTCAATTCAAGAAGCATATGGCCAAGCTGAGTGTTCAAGACGTCAGGAACTTTAAGGTCATGCTGCATGAGCTTAAAGAAGCTTTTCTGAAGAAGCGCCAAGAAGCTCAAGGCTCTCGTGAGCGCATGAAGAGTTTGGCTGATAAGTGTGTGCTTGCCTACAATGAGGCTGAGAAGCGCAAGTCACTTGGCCGTCCTGGCATTGACCCCAGGATGGCAGCAAAGAAAAAGAAGAAGCTTCCTGCTGATCAGCCTGCGCCTTCAAGCCAAGAAGCTCCATGCATTATCTTCCCAAGTGGCATGACTGGCTCGAAGCCAAAGGTCACCACAACCGCTTCAGAACAGAAGAAGACGAGGGCTGTAGAGGCAGAAGCCAGAAAGAGGAAGAATACCGAAGCCTCTGATGCTGCTCCCTCCAAGAAGAAGCGCAAGACCAAGAAGAATCGGGCTACTCCCACAGAGCCCCTTTTTGTTGAACCCATCTCAGTGATTCATCCTGCATCTGCATCCCAAGAACTTCACATGACTGTTCATGAGCCTGCTTCCACAGAGGCTCCTGAAGCTGAAGATATTCCAGCAGCTGAACCCACCGCTGCTGAAGACATTGGTCATCATGACAATGTTGAAGATGATAAAGTTCTTCCTCAGATTGAATACAATGTGGTATCATCGCCTGTTCGTACGAACAGCGAACTCATCAGCATTGGTCGTCCTCTGACGCCAATTGCACAGGATGATTCATGGGCTGATCGCCCGCAAGAACAACACTCCCCCGACACTCCCCAACAACAACAAGTCACAACATCCGTACAAGCTGAAGAGGATGAGGGCCTGCCACCTCCATATCCAAAAGCGTCGCTAGTACTTCAAAGGCTTCGCAAAGGAACAAGGCCTCAAGCTCCTCTTCCGAGCGTTCCAGAAGGAGAAGTGCAACATCAACCTATTGCACATCAAGTGTTTTCAGAAGCCACTCCTGCTGTGAATGTCTCTGCGTCTGAAGCACCTGCTGTTGAAGACAATCCGGCTACATCAGCCGATGAAGAACGTCAAGAAGAACGTGTCTCTACTCCCCCCATTCCTGAAGAAATAGTTCATGAAGTGAACGTGTCAATGCCTGACCCTCCAGCTCCTCAAGTGGAGGTTGAAAATCCTGAAGCTGCCACAACCAACACAAGTGAAGCCGATGACATTGTCATGGCTGAAGCTAATGTGGAGCTTGCAACAACCAGTGTGCCTAAAGCTAATGCGGCCACTGCACCTGAAGCTAGTGAGGCTACTGCTTCTGAAGCACCTGTTGTGCAGCCTGAAGCCTCAGTTGCTGCCACTGCTCCTGTTCCGCCACCAAGGCCCTATACAATTGAGCAGGCATATAACCACGGAGAGCTAACAACAGTCAGATGGCCCGTTCTGGTCCCTCCGCCTAATGTCTCTGGTCCTCAATTTGACTATCATGTTGAGCATAGGCCTCAAGTCCAGAAGCCCAAGCCAAGACTGCCAAGGTTTCCAGGTACCGCAAACTCAGCAGGGTCCTTCAATGCTAATGGCTTCAAGAGCCACAACACATTCTTTGATAGCTCGAAGAACCCCTACACGAAGCCAAGAATTGCATCAGATCGGTTCTGGAGTCATCAGCAGCGAAGCTATTACTCCTGTGTTCTGTATGATCAAGGGCACATCTTCCCTCATATGCGCCTCGAAACTGAAGCCATTACTGGACTCCCCTGCTTAGAAGAAGCACTTTACTGCTTTCGTGATGCTGGGCTGCTTAGTTTTGTCACAGATAAAGAACACTTGAATGAAGAACTATTGCTTTAATTCTATGCCACACTGCACATTCGCGGCTACAACAGAGATACGAAGACTTGGGTTCTCGAGTGGATGACCGGAAACGTTCATCATGAAGCCAACGCTATGGATATCATCGAGCTTACAAGCCTGTCCACTCCCGGAGAACTCTATGAACCTGGCTGTCAACATCATCGCAATGCCCTGGAAAGCATCTTTCATAGACCTGAACCCAATATAAGTCAGATGCTGAGCATGATGAAGCCTTTGCCCCGTGATGCTGAATATCCAACAGAGTTCTTTGTTGAAGACCTTGAGTATCTGCCACGCACCATATATCACATCATAAGGCGGACTCTATGGCCTATCAAAGGACATTCATCAGCGAAAAAGCTTGAAGGAGCTATGAAGACTTTGGTCTTCTACATTTTCAATGGCATCAGCTTCAATGCACAAGATTTCTTCATCAGACAACTTGCTGCCTCCGGCTCTAATCTCTTTGGTCTGAAGTTTTATGCTCCATGGGTCATGCGCCTCATAAAGCGACACTCTACTGTCAACTATCAACCTTCTGCTCGCAATCATGTGATTTTTCTACCTGAGGTTGATATGTCAGTTGAAGCTATATATACCCAGCCAAGAAGCCTCTTTGTCTTCAGAATGCCGAGCACCAAAGCTTCCCTCAACCCATTGAAGGTGTTCAAGCAGCTACATGAATCTATCCATTGGCTGGAAATACTCGTCTGCCTCATCGAGCACCTACTGAAGCCACTGAAAGCACCATTGCCCAAAGGCCTCGGAAGCATTTCTCATGTTCTCAATGATCGAGAACTTCTTGTGGCCCTTCATCAGAAACAGGATAAACATCACTTTTGGCTCAAGAGACAGATGCAAAGCCTCTTGGTGGATGTCAATCGCATTCGCAACCTTGCCACCAAGAATGCCTTTGTTTCTCACGAAACTTGCCGGCGATCATGGAAGAGTTTGACCCTGCTTAGTGTTGAAGCAGATCTTCAAGACAATGGCTTCAATGAAAGATTTCAGTTTGACTCCACTCCTCCATGGAATGCTGTCTTACGAAGAACTCCATCTCTTGAAGACTCTGAATATTCTTCCTTCGCGGCAACGGTAAATGCCAGAGTGATCAATGATGAAGATGATGCTACTTCACCACCTCCTACTACTACTGCGTGCATCGACACTGCACCAAGTTCATCTGCACCGCCACCCAACGACGACAATCCTGCTGCTTCACCTACTCATCAAGAAGACGAGTAGATGCTCTATGTCTTCAAACCTTTTTGGTCATTACTGACAAAAGGGGGAGAAGCGTATGAGTTGATAGTCTTCAAGCGGGTTCAAATGGGCGGTTGTGTTATATTTTGCCTCGTGCTTACAACTCTTGCGCTTTGAAACATTTGGTTCTCTGAGTTGTAACACTTAAACTTGATGGTCGTCTGCTACTTATTTGCATTTCCACGTGCGATGATAACTTCCGCACTTAAATCATCCTGCAGACGTCCATTTTTCATTATGCATGTCATCCTATATGCTATATCATTTCATGCATGATGAATTATCTTCATAAGTTGAAGTGGATCTCCACAAGTACAACCTGCCATGTGCATTTGCATTCCAAAAGCAAAATTATTTATATGCACATCTTCAGGGGGAGCCCTTGCTACTTATGAAGACAAATTCCTATCCTTTACAATTTCACATACTTTATCCCCGTTGAAAACTTCAACCAGTTTGTCATCAATCACCAAAAAGGGGGAGATTGTAAGTGCAGCTAGTGCCACGCCCTAGTTGGTTTTGGAGTATTGACGACAAAGTTGGTTGAGGGACTAATGCGTTTGTGAGAATTGCAGGATAACGCAGGTAGTGTCCCTCATTGATTCGGTTTACCTACCGGAGATGACCCCTAAAAATGTATGAAGACATTGACGACAATGGTGGTATGAGAAGATATTCATATTGAAGACTATGACATGAGAAGACATTGCGTGAAGACTATGGAGCACAAAGACTGTGTGGTTTCGTTGTTTCCTTTTCTTCTTTGTTGAGTCATAGGAACCACCGTACTGTTAAGTGGGGTCCAAGTGAACTAAGTCAGAGTGACTGAAGTGATGCTCAACCCAAATCCTATGTCTTCGAGCGAAGACAATGAGAGCAAATCTTATCCAGAGTTGGATGAGTCAGCTTTGCTTGTAGCCCAAGTAAAGTTGCCGTGTGTGTTTGAAATCTGACCGTTGGAACACGTGTTAGTTCCTTAGTGACCCAGGGTCATTTCGGACAAATCAGGTCGGGTTGCCTAATGGCTATAAATAGCCCACCCCCTACACCATAAATTGGTGGCTGCTCAGAGTTAATATACGACTTTTGTCGTTTGAGAGCAACCCACCTCGAAGCATTTGAGAGAGAGAAATCCTTGCGAGGACAAAGCCCAAACACCCAGAGCCAAAGAGTGTTAGGCATCACTGAAGTCTTTCTGTCTGTGTGACCTGAAGACTTATTACACATGAGGACTGTGTATCCTCCAGCCGGTTAGGCGTCGTGTTCTGGGCATCCAAGAGTCATTGTGGATTGCCGGGTGAACGAAGTCTGTGAAGGTTTGGAAGTCTACCTTGAAGACTTACCAGAGTGATTGGGCGAGGACTAAGTGTCCTTAGCTCAAGGGGAATAAGGTGAAGACACGGTCTTCTCAGTTGAATCTTAGCCTCCCTAACCAGACGTACAGTTGTCACAGCAACTGGAACTGGTCCAACAAATCCTGTGTCTTCAACAAGCAACTGGTTCTATCTCTTCCCTCCTTTACTTTGAGTTTGTCTTCGTGAAGTCATTGCTTATCGTCTGATCTGATTGACTTCATTGCTTGACTACTATTGTTGATTGGCTTCATACTATCTTCCATCCTGATCCTACTACCTAGCTGCTATTAATCTTCGAACGTTAATGCTATTGCATACTTGATTATGGCTTGCTTGCTGTAGTTTATCTTCCGCTGCATATCAATTAGGTTGTTTCTATTGTTTGTCTTCTAAACTTCCATGTTTTGAAGACTTTCATAAAAATCGCCTATTCACCCCCCCCCTCTAGTCGATAACTAGCACTTTCAGCGTCCGAGTCCCCCATGGTGCAGGCGGACCAGCGGTTCAACATTGCGATACTAAAGGAGGACCGAGAGGTAGAGGCTCAACTCGACACGGAGCGCACGCATGCCGCTGCCATCAAGGCTCTCCTGCAGGCGGAACCGGATATTGTGGATGTGAACCGGGCGACGGAGGCTCAACTTGAGGCAGAGCACGCAGATGTCGCTGCCATCGAGGCCCTCCTGCAGGCGGAACCGGACGTCCTGGACATGAAACGGACGGCAGAGGCTCAACTCGACGTAGAGCACGCGGATGCCACTCTCATCTACGCCCTCCTGCAGGCGGAACCGGAAGTCCTGGACTTGAACAGGGCGGCGGAGGCTCGACTCAACGCGGAGCGCACGGATGCCGCTGCCATCGAGGCCCTCCTGCAGGCGGAACTGGACGTCCTCGACTTGAACCGGGCTGTGCTCTCGTCCGTGCAGAGCGCCCGCACGCTCCGCTTGAACGAGTAGCTAGAGGCCGAGGACAACCACGGTGCAGAGAAGTGTCGTATTCCAGAAGACTTCACCTTGATCTCTGGGCTGGAATACGGGTGAGTTCTGGTTTCTCTGAGCCGGGGTGCCACAGGCTTGGTATCAGAACAGGTTTGGCAGTAGAGCGTCCTAGTCTGCTGGAACATTAGAAACGGTAGTATAGGGTCTGGTTGCTGCCCTTGCTTGCTGCATTTGGTTGTTGCATTTGTTTGATGCATATAGTCTCATTCCGTTACCCCTAACCCCTGTTTCGTGCGTAGATGGCGGTCAATTTCCACGAGTTCAGTGCCCTTCCCAGAGCTCCTGGTGCTATTCCTATTGCGTTCAGCCCCACTCCTGCACCTCTCAGCTTCACCCTCCTTGCCCCACGGAGATCCACCCCAATATCAAGTATTCTAGTTTTCCGCCGAAGGAAGAATCTTGGAGTATGTTGCTTATGTCCATCTTTCAGCCCTGATTCCTGTTGGTAAGCGCAACTACAGTTTCCATGGTGGTTACGACGCTACTCCCAAGAGTGACGTTCAGCTTGCCGCAATGGCAGCAATCCCTGGTCTTCGACGTCAAGAGAGCATGGTGCAAGAGAACCGTGCTTATCAATACTATGCCACCATCATCAAGAATCCTAGGCAGATCCAGTTGATAACCCACAAGTATAGGGGATCGCAACAGTTTTTGAGGGTAGAGTATTCAACCCAAATTTGTTGATTCGACACAAGGGGAGCCAAAGAATATTCTCAATTATTAGCAGTTGAGCTTTCAATTCAACCACACCTGGAAACTTAGTATATGCAGCAAGGTGTTTAGTAGCAAAGTAATACGATAGTGGTGGTAATGGTAACAAAAGTAAAGACAGCAAAAGTAATGTTTTTGGTATTTTGTACCGATTGTAACAGTAACAACAGAAAGGTAAATAAGCAAGAACCAGTATATGGAAAACTCGTAGGCACCGGATCAATGATGGATAATTATGCCGGATGTGATTCATCATGTAACAATCATAACATAGGGTGACACAGAACTAGGTCCAGTTCATCAATGTAATGTAGGCATGTATTCCGAATATAGTCATACGTGCTTATGGAAAAGAACTTGCATGACATCTTTTGTCCTACCCTCCTGTGGCAGCGGGGTCCTATTGGAAACTAAGGGATATTAAGGCCTCCTTTTCATAGAGAACCAGAAGAAAGCATTAGCACATAGTGAATACATGAACTCCTCAAACTATGGTCATCACCGGGAGTGGTTCCGATTATTTTCACTTCGGGGTTGCCGGATCATAACACGTAGTAGGTGACTATAGACTTGCAAGATAGGATCAAGAACTCACATATATTCATGAAAACATAATAGGTTCATATCTGAAATCATGGCACTCGGGCCCTAGTGACAAGCATTAAGCATAGCAAAGTCATAGCAACATCAATCTCAGAACATAGTGGATACTAGGGATCAAACTCTAACAAAACTAACTCGATTACATGATAAATCTCATCCAACCCATCACCGTCCAGCAAGCCTACGATGGAATTACTCACGCACGGCGGTGAGCATCATGAAATTGGTGATGGAGGATGGTTGATGATGACGACGGCGACGAATCCCCCTCTCCGGAGCCCCGAACGGACTCCAGATCAGCCCTCCCGAGAGAGATTAGGGCTTGGCGGCGGCTCCGTATCGTAAAACGCGATGATTTCTTCTCTCTGATTTTTTTCTCCCCGAAAGCCAATATATGGAGTTGGAGTTGGCGTCGGAGGGCCACCAGGGGGCCCACGAGGTAGGGGGCGCGCCCAGGGGGGTGCGCCCCCCACCCTCGTGGACAGGGTGTGGGCCCCCTGGTCTTCTTCTTTGGCGAGGATTTTTTATTAATTATCCTAAGACATTCCGTGGAGTTTCAGGTCGTTCCGAGAACTTTTATTTTCTGCACAAAAACAACACCATGGCAATTCTGCTGAAAACAGCGTCAGTCCGGGTTAGTTCCATTCAAATCATACAAGTTAGAGTCCAAAACAAGGGCAAAAGTGTTTGGAAAAGTAGATACGACGGAGACGTATCAACTCCCCCAAGCTTAAGCCCTTGCTTGTCCTTCAGCAATTCAGTTGACAAACTAAAAGAGAAAAAGAAAAACTTTTACAAACTCTGTTTGCTCTTGTTTTTGTAAACATGAAAAGCCAGCATTCAAGTTTCAGCAAATATTATGAACTAACCATACTAACAATAACATAAAGGTCTCACAATTACTCATGTCAATAGCATAATCAGCTAGCGAGCTATAATAACAAAACTCGGATGACAACACTTTCTCAAAATAATCATAACATGATATAACGGAATGGTATCTCGCTAGCCCTTTCTGAGACCGCAAAACATAAATGTAGAGCACCTTCAAAGATCAAGGACTGACTAAACATTGTAATTCATGGTAAAAGAGATCCGGTCAAGTCATACCCGAAATAAACCAATAATAATGAATGGAAACGACAGTGTGCTCTCCAGCGGGTGCTTTTTAATAAGAAGGATGATGACTCAACATAAAAGTAAATAGATAGGCCCTTCACAGAGGGAAGCAGGGATTTGTAGAGGTGCCAGAGCTCAGTTTTAAAATAGAGATTGAATAACATTTTGAGCGGCATACTTTTGCTGTCAACGCAACAACTATGAGATGACGATATCTTCCATGCTAAACAAATTATAGGCGGTTCCCAAACAGAATGGTAAAGTTTATACTCCCCTTCCTCCACAAGCATCAATCCATGGCTTGCTCGAAACAACGAGTGCCTCCAACATTCAACGGGTCCCAAGGGGAGTTTTGTTTGCAATTATTTTGATTTAGTTTGCATAAAGCATGGGACTGGGCGTCCCGGTGACCAGCCATTTTTCTCGTGAATGAGGAGCGGAGTCCACTCCTCTTGAGAATAACCGCCTAACATGGAAGATAAGGGCAGCCCTAGTTGAAACATGAGCTGCTCGAGCATACAAAACATAATTTCATTTGAAGGTTTGGAGTTTGGCACATACAAATTTACTTGGAACGGCAGGTAAATACCGCATATAGGAAGGTATAGTGGACTCATATGGAACAACTTTGGGGTTTAAGGAGTTTGGATGCACAAGCAGTATTCCTGCTTAGTATAGGTGAAGCCTAGCAAAAGACTGGGAAGCGACCAACTGGGAGAGCAACAACAGTCGTAAACATGCATCAAAATTAATTTACACCGAATACAAGCATGAGTGGGATATAATCCACCATGAACATAAATATCATGAAGGCTATGTTGATTTGATTCAACTACATGCGTGAACATGTGCCAAGTCTAGTCACTCAATTCATTTAAAGGAGGATACCATCCCATCATACCACATCATAATCATTCTAATAGCATGTTGGCACGCAAGGTAAACCATTATAACTCATATCTAATCAAGCATGGCACAAGCAACTATAATCTCTAAATGTCATTGCAAATATGCTTACTTCATAATAGCTAACCCAGGAACGATGAATCATCATATTTACAAAAACAAGAGAGGTCGAGTTCATACCAGCTTTTCTCATCCCAATAAGTCCATCATATATCATCATTATTGCCTTTCACTTGCACGACCGAACAATGTGAATAATAATAAGAGTGCACGTGCATTGGACTAAGCTGGAATCTGCAAGCATTCAATAACCAGGAGAAGACAAGTAATATGGGCTCTAAGTTAAATAAACAATCATGCATATAAGAGCCACTTCAACAATTTAATCATGGTCTTCTCCTACTGACCTCCAAAGAAAAGAAAAGGAAAACTATTTACACGGGAAAGCTCCCAACAAGCAAAAGAAGAACGGGAAATATTTTTGGGTTTTCCGTTTTAATTTCTACAGCAAAGAAATAAACTACTACTAATTTTTTTGTTTTTCTTAAGGTTTATTAAACACACAGGAAGAAAGCAGGAAAAAGAAAATAAACTAGCATGGATATTGCAGTGAAAGAGTATGAACACCGACATCTAGCAATGAGTGTGTGTGAACATGAATGTAATGTCGGTGGGAAATACGTACTCCCCCAAGCTTAGGCTTTTGGCCTAAGTTGGTCTAATGCCAGGGATGGCCTGGCAGATACCCGTAAGTGAAGCTGGGGTCATACTGTGACGCAGCGGCTATCGCCTCCTAAGCTGCAGTGTAGCATCTAGCTGCCTCCGCTCTCCTCTCGTATTCATCTACCTCCTCTCTGGTAATAACATATCTTCCTTTTGTCTGAAAATCAAAGAAGGCAGGAGCAGGAAGAGCAATATGGACTACATGACGTTTGTTAAAGATTAGTCGATACTAGAGAGGTGGCTCTGTCCTCTCAACAATCTGGTGAGAAACCATAGAATCAAAATCTAAATAAGAAGGGGGTAACTCCATTTCACCCTCACGAATGTCTATCTCAAGAAAATTAGCTAAGCAGGTTGCATAAATTCCTCCAAAGAAATCCCTGTTATGTCTATTCGGATGCAACCCTACGAGCTACGATGGCTCCCATATGATAAGATTGGTCTCCTAACACAGCACTTCTGAGAATGCTGAGATCAGGAGCACACAAGTGACATACTTCATCCTTAGCATTAATGCATCTACCTATAAAGAGAGCAAAATAATGTATAGCAGGAAAATGAATGCTCCCTAAAGTGACTTGTGTTATGTCTCTAGATTCCCCCACAGTTATTTTAGCAAGAAAGTCTCTATAATCAGATTTAGGGGGATCCCTGACATTACCCCATGATGGAAGCTTGCAAGCAGAAGTGAAATCCTCTAAGTCCATGGTATAAGATTTGTCATAAAGGTCAAACATGACTGAAGGAGAATTACGCGAAGATGAAAACTCAAACCTCCTTAGAAATGAACTTGTGATATCATGATACTAGGGGCATTTGTCAGATTCAAAGTCCTGAAGACCGGCGTTGCGCAAATATGCGCTAAATTCTTCTTTGATTCCCACTTGATTCATAAAATTTTCCGAAGGCCATTCACAGGGCCTAACCGGAGCATCTCTTGGTGGTTCCTCGTCAGCATCACATATTGCAAGCCTGGGACCTTGTTTCCTTGAAGAGACACCTTGGAACATCCTCCTAAACATATTGTTTCCTTTA
Organism: Triticum aestivum; assembly: GCF_018294505.1. Classification (NCBI taxonomy): domain Eukaryota; kingdom Viridiplantae; phylum Streptophyta; class Magnoliopsida; order Poales; family Poaceae; genus Triticum; species Triticum aestivum. The sequence goes on from NC_057813.1 coordinate 84,535,725, forward strand.
AAAGATTTCTGAAATTTTTAGTAACTCCAAATAAAAGTGAACCAACTTCAATAAAATTGATAGCAACAACTCCTGCAAGTGCCTAGAGCCTATATTAAGCATTGGAACTACTTGGAACCATATAAATTTGACATGCAAGCTCAAGAACATGGTGACCTATGCAGCACAAATTTGCAATGAATAAAGCACTAGAACAAAAAGTAATTGGACCAATGGAGGAGTCACATACCAAGGAACAATCTCCCCAAGCAGTTTTGTGAGAGGTGCTTTGAGCAAGGAGATCGAAAATCATAGCAACGGGGGCTGGAACTCGTGCTTGAGTTGGTTTTTCGTGTTTGTGTGAGACAGAGGAAGAAGATGGGTGCAGGAATAAGTGGAGGAGGGCCACCGTGGGCCCACGAGGCAGGGGGGCGCCCAGGGGGTAGGGCGCGCCCTCCACCCTCGTGGCCAGGTGGCAGCTCCCCCCGCGGTGATTTTTGCACACTAAATTCTTAAATATTCTCGAAAAAATCATATTAAATTGGCATGGAATTCTGAGGACTTTTATTTTCGGGAAATTTTTATATTGCACGGATAAGTCGGGAGACAGACAGAAAAGTACTATTTTACTTTATTTCTACTAAATAACAGAAATATAAAGAGGGTACAGAAGGTTGTGCTTCTAGTTTCATCCATCTCGTGATCATCAAAATGAATCCACTAACAAGGTTGATCAAGTCCTGTTAACGAGCTCATTCCGACTAACATGGAACCGGAGAAATTTCGAATAGCACTAAGTTACCTCAACGGGGATACGAAAATCCCCAACAATAAGTATATCATACTTTTTCTTGACAGTAGGGAGAGGAAATTCAAAACCTCCAAATATAATCGATGGAATTTTTCCAATAGAGTTGATACTGTGAACCTGAGGTTGTTTCCTCGGAAAGTGTATTGTGTGCTCATTGCCATTAACATGAAAAGTGACATTGCCTTTGTTGCAATCAATAACAGCCCCTGCAGTATTAAGGAATGGTCTTCCAAGGATAATAGACATACTATCATCCTCAGGAATATCAAGAATAACAAAGTCCGTTAAAATAGTAACGTTTGCAACCACAACAGGCACATCCTCACAAATACCGACAGGTATAGCAGTTGATTTATCAGCCATTTGCAAAGATATTTCAGTAGGTGTCAACTTATTCAAGTCAAGTCTACGATATAAAGAGAGAGGCATAACACTAACACCGGCTCCAAGATCACACAAAGCGGTTTTAACATAATTTCTCTTAATGGAGCATGGTATAGTAGGTACTCCGGGATCTCCAAGTTTCTTTGGTATTCCACCCTTAAAAGTATAATTAGCAAGCATGGTGGAAATTTCAGCTTCAGGTATCCTTATTTTATTAGTAATAATATCCTTCATATACTTAGAATAAGGATTTTTTTGAGCACATCAGTTAATCGCATACGCAAAAAGATAGGTCTAATCATTTCAGCAAAGCGCTCAAAATCCTCATCATCCTTTTTCTTGGATGGTTTCGGGGGGAAAAGGCATGGGTTTTTGAACCCATGGTTCCCTTTCTTTACCATGTTTCCTAGCAACGAAGTCTCTTTTATCATAGCGTTGATTCCTTGATTGTGGGTTATCAAGATCAACAGCAGGTTCGGCTTCTACATCATTATCATTACTAGGTTGAGCATCAACATGAACATTATCATTAACATTATCATTTGGTTCACGTTCATCACCTGATTGTGTTTCAGCATCAGAAATAGAAGTATCATTTGGATTCTCAGGTGGCTCAGCGATAGGTTCACTAGAAGTTTGCAAAGTCCTATCATTTTTCTTTTTCTTCCTTTTAGAAGAACTAGGCACATCAATATCATTTCTCTGAGAATCTTGCTCGATTCTCTTAGGGTGGCCTTCAGGATACAAAGGTTCCTGAGTCATTCTACTGGTTCTAGTAGCCACTCTAACAGCATAATCATTTTTCTTACTATTCATTTCATCAAGCGCTTCTTTTTGAGCTTTAAGTACTTGTTCTACTTGAGTGGTAACCATAGAAGCATGTTTGCTAACAAGTTTAAGTTCACCTCTAATATCAGCCATATAATCACCCAAGCGTTTAATCATATAGGCATCTTGTTTTAATTGTCTACCAAAATAAGCATTAAAGTCATCTTGCTTAAACATAAAGTTATCAAACTCATCCAAGCACTGACTAGCAATTTTAGTAGGAGGGACTTCAGCTTTATCATATCTATAGAGAGAATTTACCTTTACTACCTATGTCGGGATATCGGGAGCTTCTTCAGTAAATAAGTAATTGAGATCATATACTTCTTCAACAGGCGGTAAATTAAGACCGTGTATTTCTTCATTAGGAGGTAAATTCTTAACATCTTCAGTTTTAATACCTTTCTCTTTCATAGATTTCTTTGCCTCTTGCATATCTTCAGGACTGAGAAATAGAACACCTCTCTTCTTTGGAGTTGGTTTAGGAATAGGCTCGGGAGGTGCCCAATTATTTTCATTTGTCAACATATTGTTCAATAGAATTTCCGCTTCATCCGGTGTTCTTTCCCTGAAAAGAGAACCAGCACAACTATCCAGGTAATCTCTGGAAGCATCGGTTAGTCCATTATAAAAGATATCAAGTATTTCAGGTTTCTTAAGAGGATGATCAGGCAAAGCATTAAGTAACTTGAGAAGCCTCCCCCAAGCTTGTGGGAGACTCTCTTCTTCAATTTGCACAAAGTTATATATTTCCCTCAAGGCTGCTTGTTTCTTATGAGCAGGGAAATATTTAGCAGAGAAGTAATAAATCATATCCTGGGGACTTTGCACACAACCAGGATCAAGAGAATTAAACCATATCTTAGCATCACCCTTTAATGAGAACAGAAATATTTTGAGTAAATAAAGATAGTGCGATCTCTCATTATTAGTAAACAGGGCAGCTATATCATTCAACTTAGTAAGATGTGCCACAACAGTTTTAGATTCATAGCCATAGAAAGGATCGGATTGAACCAAAGTAATTATATCTAGATCAACAGAAAAATCATAATAATCCTTATTGGGAACACAAATAGGTGAAGTAGCAAAAGCAGGGTCGGGTCTCATTCTATCTCTAAGAGATTCTTTACTCCATTTAACTAGCAACCTCTTAAGTTCATACCTATCTTGGCAAGCAAAAATAGCGGCAGAAGATTCTGCATCAAAAAGATAACCTTCAGGAATAGGAGGCATATTTTCATCATCACTCTCATCATTGTATTCAGGTGTAATAATTTCTCTTTCTCTAGACCTAGCAATTTGCCCATCAAGAAATTCACCAAGGGGCACAGTAGTATCAAGCATAGAAGTGGTTTCATCACAAGTATCATGCATAGCAGAAGTGGCATCATCAATAACATGCGACATATCAGAATTCATAGCAGTAGCAGGTTTAGGTGTCGCAAGCTTACTTATAACATAAGGAGAATCTAGTGCAGAGCTAGATAGCAGTTCCTTACCTCCCCTCGTAGTTGAGGGTAAAATCTTGGTTTAGCGTCTTTCAAGTTCTTCATAGTGTCCAGCAGATATAAATCCCAAGTGACTGAAAGAGTAGAGCTATGCTCCCCAGCAACAGCGCCAGAAAAAGGTCTTGATAACCCACAAGTATAGGGGATCGCAACAGTTTTCGAGGGTTGAGTATTCAACCCAAATTTGTTCATTCGACACAAGGGGAGCCAAAGAATATTCTCAGGTATTAGCAGCTGTGTTGTCAATTCAACCACACCTGGAAACTTAGTATCTGGAGCAAGGTGTTTAGTAGCAAAGTAATATGATAGTGGTGGTAATGGTAACAAAAGTAAAGATAGCAAAAGTAATGTTTTTGGTATTTTGTAGTGATTGTAATAGTAACAACGGAAAAGTAAATAAGCGAGAACCAGTATATGGAAAACTCATAGGCACCAGATCAATGATGGATAATTATGCCGGATGTGGTTCATCATGTATCATTCATAACATAGGGTGACACAGAACTAGCTCCAGTTCATCAATGTAATGTAGGCATGTATTCCGAATATAGTCATACATGCTTATGGAAAAGAACTTGCATGACATCTTTTGTCCTACCCTCCCGTGACAGCGGGGTCCTATTGGAAACTAAGGGATATTAAGGCCTCCTTTTAATAGAGAACCGGAACAAAGCATTAGCACATAGTGAATACATGAACTCCTCAAACTATGGTCATCACCGGGAGTGGTTCCGATTATTGTCACTTCGGGGTTGCCGGATCATAACACGTAGTAGGTGACTATAGACTTGCAAGATAGGATCAAGAACTCACATATATTTATGAAAACATAATACGTTCATATCTGAAATCATGGCACTAGTGACAAGCATTAAGCATAGCAAAGTCATAGCAACATCAATCTCAGAACATAGTGGATACTAGGGATCAAACCCTAACAAAACTAACTCGATTACATGATAAATCTCATCCAACCCATCACCGTCCAGCAAGCCTACGATGGAATTACTCACACACGGCGGTGTGCATCATGAAATTGGTGATGGAGGATGGTTGATGATGACGACGGCGACGAATCCCCCTCTCCGGAGCCCCGAACGGACTCCAGATCAGCCCTCCCGAGAGAGATTAGAGCTTGGCGGCGGCTCCATATCGTAAAACGTGATGATTTCTTCTCTCTGATTTTTTTCTCCCCGAAAGCCAATATATGGAGTTGGAGTTGGCGTCGGAGGAACACCAGGGGGCCACGAGGTAGGGGGCGCGCCCAGGGGGCGCCCCCCACCCTCGTGGACAGGGTGTGGGCCCCCTGGTCTTCTTCTTTGGCGAGGATTTTTTTATTAATTATCCTAAGACATTCCGTGGAGTTTCAGGTCGTTCCGAGAACTTTTATTTTCTTCACAAAAACAACACCATGGCAGTTCTGCTGAAAACAACGTCAGTCCGGGTTAGTTCCATTCAAATCATACAAGTTAGAGTCCAAAACAAGGGCAAAAGTGTTTGGAAAAGTAGATACGACGGAGACGTATCACCAGTTGCCGTCTATCGACCCTTAAGATGACCCGACTATTCTCGCCATGTCCCATTACATGATGGTCGAGTGCCTTCTTATTTCCGAGTTAGTCCGAGACGCCACTGGATCTAGGAGATTTCTTGGTGCTTCCCTACCTCAGGCTCCGCCAGCTTCTCCAGCCCCTCCGCCTTGTCCATTTGGAGTTTCGGAGTCAGCAGTTCCACTCGTTACTCCCTTAGCTTCTTCGTCAGCTCTCAAGAGTTTGCTCAAGCGTAGGGTGTAGTCAGTTGGGTAGTGCATGTGCATCTGCTGTAGTATCATTGTTTGTTTATGTTTGTGTGTGCTTATGTGTATTAATTTTGTAGCTTGTTTGTTGTGTGCTTTACTTGAATCGATCATTTTCTCGTGCTTCTTTGTTTTGAATCCTCAGTGTTACCCCCTTATGGAAATTGCTCATCAACCAAAACGAATCAGAAGGATCCGTGAGAAGTACAGATATACACCAATGAACTCAGTTAAAAGCAATGAGATTTTCAGTTGACAACATCGTATTGTAGACACCCGGTCTGAAGACAGGTATAGTCTGCTCAGATTTTCAGTATCAAGTACCTGTCAGAGATACACTTTTATTGTGGCAATGATTAAATTAGTGAGAGAACAAAATTGGATCCAAGTCCAACCGTGCATTTCAAGTCAGAGGTATGGTCTGTACCCGATGATTGATTCTCCCAGCAGTCAGATTTGAAGCATGCGACCCCCAGAAGATAAGTCCAGTCCTTCTCCACAATTTATCAACAAAGCATAAAAGGCAAGATTCCTCAGTCTGCATCAAAGGGGTATGAATGGATTCCAGTGCAAGATATTTAGTCATTTCAATTGGATACTGCAAAAACTTCTGGCATAAGCTACTGAGTCTTCCCTAGTAAGTCTTTAAGGGGGGAAGCTTATAAGGTACGATACCCTGCCTTCCTCAGCAAGATATCCGCAGAAAGCTTTAAGCACAAGTCATCCAGTCTTCCGCAACATGATACCCCAATGGAGTCCGAGGCAAGATGCCCAATCATCTTTAGTACGGCATTGGTATAAGGAAATAAATAGTGGTTTGTCAGCATATGGTAGTGTTTTCCAAGCATCAGATTTGCAACAGCTTGGTCAGAAGCAAGAATCAGTCAGAACGCAAGTCTGCCCCGGGAATCAGATTCTCATATATGTGCGGTCAACATACCACGAAGGTATTACAAGTCACTCGAACGCAGATCTGGCAGTCACATGAGGATTGTTAAAAGAAGGAAGCCAGCTATACACCTAAGTGTGACAAAGGACTATGAAGATTGACAACAACAGTGAGCTCTATACAAGTACATGTGAACCTAGAATATGATCCTGATGAGCCCTTGTATTCTTTCTCCAGTAACGGCACCACACCTGTGATCTGAGCTGTTTTTGGCCCTTCGGGCTGGATGCCGACTTTATTTTTCTCGATTCAACAACTGTCACGAGTTCAGAGCTGCTTTCCGGCCGTCTCGTATAGCTGTTGAGTTTATTTTTGTGACAGTGGCCCTATGCCTGCTTTTCGGCTATCTTAGGGAGCCGCCACTTTCTTCTTATAGACCCGGTCTCATGCTCTGAGCTGCCTTTCGACCGTCCTGAGCCGTGGTTAAGTTATTTCAGTAATGCCCCAGATCTGAAAAACCGTTTTGGTGGCTACTGATTTGTTTGCCGATTTCTTGCAAGGGTTCAGATGATCATTTTCCTACGGTCAGAACTTGAGAGGTTATGAACCCGCCATTTAATGGGTTACGATGTCAGAAGATGAGGATAAGAGTACGCCTGTCAGAATATTGCACCCGACAGAACCGATGGTCACACGGAGAAACAATATGACCCACTCCATTCAGCAAAGGATCTGGATCAAGAAAATAGTAATGGAGGAGCAAGACTGATGATTCTTGCATGAACCACATGGTGTAGATACCCCAGACAATCTGAGTCAATGAACTGATCACCATCAATATTCACCTGTGACATCTACTTAATTTTGGTAAGGGACCCATATCTAGACAACCCGCTCAGTTAATAGTATATGCTCAGATTGGTCAGTATCGAATATCTGGGTCTGGCAAGTCCGACCAAAGGTCAACTTAACAGCTTAACCTCAGTGACCATGGTGAAGCATCGCACAACCTACTATCCACATGGATACCCCGACAGGATGAGCAATCAGAATATTGAATGATAGTCTCGAAGCATGTGCCCTCACATACGTGAATCATGGATTGCCTATCATGGGCAAAATTCTTCTGCCAGAACCACTGTCAGTCAAGTATGAGGATATTATCATGTAAGGTCTTACCCCTTTCATGCTGGCCGTGACAAGCCACAGTCAAACATTTGGTACAGATATGATACTCCAGATAGTGGGGCCAGTCAGGACGATTCAGAAATTCCTATGATAAGTCAGAATCTGTCAGGAAATGGTTATGCCTCAATTCACTGTTTAAAACTTGAAGGACCTGTATTTAGTGGATAAACCCAATGCGAGGAGTCAAAGCTTGGGTGTTCATCGGGAAAAATCGAATCACCACTTCATCGAAAGTTGTCAATACAGACACAACAATCAGGGATCACTCTCGGATTTGTGAGATAGGCATACATTGCAGTCATGATAATCTATCACAATCAGCTAGGTCAATAGATATAAAAAGAATTCGAGCTAGTATAAGCATGAACATATGAGGTAAGTGTTGCCAGTATGTCAGATATGGTGAAGAAGACCACCCCATATGAAGGCAGTCAGTCAGATTCAATTCAGTGGGAATATTATATGAGAATGAATAAAAGAAACCCGAGATGGAAATGGTTTCTTCAAGTAAGAAAAATTATTTATCCCTGAGCAACCAAATCTCGAGTACGAGATTTCTTTAAGGGGGGAGGTTTGTAACAACCTAGATTTTGCCCTTTTCTTTTTCTCAGGATTTTCTTGGATTTCTGGATTTAATTTGCTTTTTGGTGGCTGTGTGGTTCTGAAACTTGGGAAGATCATGTCTTTCTAGATTTTATAATGGCTTGTCATCCTCAAAACCATCCCTAGATCATGTCATTTCCATCCTAGCCCAAATCCCAATATTATTTTTATTGGGAATATTCCTTTTCTGATAAATGAATTATCATATTTGTCCTAGGTTGTGATGCAACCCATATTTTTTTCACTCCTAACATTCCCAAATAATTCTCATAAATTCTTTGGGTCCTATCTTGCTCAAATATGACAAAACTTTTCATTGCCATGATAAAAAATAATCCTCCAATAATCATTTTCCTATTCTGCCCTAAATGGCACTTTGTGAAGCAAGAGCTATTTATCTTTGCCCAATTGACTCCCAAGTTCTGGACACCTTTTCCTATCCATGTCATTGCCCCGTGCCAAAGTTCAACCTCATTTGCCTAGTAATTAGTTTTCTATAATTTTACAAAGTTTTTGCCCAAAAAGAAACTTTGTGAAGGAAGTATATTCTAAGCATGTCCAAATGGGATGAACTTTTGCCACATCCTTCATTTGGTCAAATCATCACTCTCCACCCAAATTGAACTCATGTAACCTTTCTATGTGAGCACAACTCCAAATCTTAGTTTCTGGTCAGATTTTTAGTTTGTGAAGCAACTATATTTTATATTTTTTTCACTTAAGCTGCCAATTTACCAGGACATTCTCTTACCCATATAAACTCCCTCCACAAAGTTGTGCCTCAATCCATTTAGCCATTTGCCCTGTGGAATTTTTCCAAGTTTCTGTCAAGAGAGAAGCTTTGTGAAGCAAGTGCCACTTTGGTTCATCCAAATGGCCTGAAACTGTTTGAGCATCTTAATATCTTCAAATCGTTGGTCCATGCTCAAATCCAGCTCGATACAATCATCTATAGGTAATCATCTTAGTGTGTGATCACACCATGCCAAAGCCAAGCCTCTGTCTCCTCCTGTGCTTGTGTCCCCGCAGCACAAACACCTTGCTTTCATATCTTTTGGATCCTCCTCCAAATCACTTCTTTGCCCCTGGACCAATTTCTTTTCTCATGTTGACTAAGGGCAGCAGGGTCTATCTACTAGACATGATGTGGCCGATCATCTGGCACCGCGTATGCCATTTCACACGGTGACCATGGGGTGAACCGGCCAAATGTCGTGCTCTAGAGTGTTCCCGTCCCTGTTCTCGTCCATTCCCTCTTCCTCTCATGTCCATTTCATGTCCGGTAGCTCGCCCATGCTCGACTGTTTCGACCAGCATCGCTGACCCGCCCTGAGACGCTGCCGTGTGGTCGCCGTCGTCGTGCATGTGCCATGTCGTCCGTCCTCTGACCTCCATTAAAGCTTGGTACGGAGCTCGCTCGTGAGCTCCAGAAGCCTCCCCGGGCCTATATATAGATGCCCTAAGCCCTCCCGCAGCTCATCGGCCTCTCCTTCTCCTCATTCCTCCACCAGAGCTCGCTGTTCCCCTCCTCCACCCGCCATGGCCGCCTTGGCCTCCTCCTGACTCTAGCCACCTGGGCCCCCTCTCCACTCCTAGCCTTGTCCCCTGAGCTCCTCTCACTCCGGCGCCTCGCCCCACCTCATCGCACCCTTGCCAGAGTACCCTGTCTCGTCGCCCCCCATCACCACCGCCCGCCTTCTGCCTCCTCTTGGCGCGACGCGCCACCGCATCCTCGGTCCTCCCCGGTGCATGATTCTTCCCTGGACGGAGGCGCCACCTTGTCCCGCGCCCGCCGGTGTCCTCTGTTCAGCCAGGGATGGCCGGAGCTGGCCGGCCCCCTCACCGGAGCCCGCCCCTGCCTCGGTCGCTCTCTCCTCTGTTTCCCTCGTGAAAGAACAGAGGAAGGAAGACGACGATCCAGCTGCCCCCCTGTGCACGGACCCCACCGGCCAGCCACTCCATGCGTTGACCCCGCCCCACCACGTCAGTAAGTGGAAACGTATTTCCAAAAGTACGCTTACCTTTCACGAAAACATATTCTGGAAGTGCTTCAGAGAGGAAGCTGTTTTCTTCTCTGGTAAACGTATTTTCCTCTACTGCGAGCAAGAATGCTCTTTCCCTGTTCTAAAGGTGTATTTCCTTGAATGCACGTTCTCTTTTTCCACTCAGGGACCCGACTGTGAAGATTCTTTTTGCTGGAAGGCCCCTGAACTTCAACCCCTCATAACTTTTTGCTCGTAACTCCGATCGAGGTGAAACCAACGCTCACATCTTCGTATCATTGAGATCTTTCTGTTGGTTCCATTTTCACTAGGTGGTCCCACATTGAAAATTATCAGTTTGCCCTTGTCTCTAATAAGGCCCCTCCGAGAGAGAACCGTCCGGTGTTTCGTTTCCGCGGCTTCACCTCACTTCTTCCCGGAGTCTCCGTCACCCCAGGCAAGCCACATCAGCCACTTGCATGATAGTCAAGCAGTAGCCTTGGTTTTCAACTTGAATATTTAATAAAAGTTTGTTGTTATCTGCCTGCTTTTTTGCTACTACTGTCGTTGTTTCGGTTTTACTCGTGGACTCATGTCCACTTTCATGCTATGTTATGCTGCGTCGTGTTATCTTGTGCTACTTGCTAATATCATTTTCACATGTCATGATTGTTGGTAGTAGTAATACATGCTGGTAGTAGTGATGTTCTTCGGATGCATGCTTAGTCGGGTATTCAGTACCATTGCTATGTTTGCTCCGTTGCGTCTAGATGGTTACATGCCGCACTTGGTAGTAGTCTTGTTATGTTCTTGCATGGTATTTATTCATGATGATAGTTGTCATGATATGCTTATGGTAGAGTTATGCTGGTGTTATTCATGCTCGTCAGTATGCCATGCTCATTCGGATATATGATTCATTGGGGTTATGCTCGATGATAATGTTGCACCTCCATGCTTATGTTGATATCATGCTCATGCATCATAGTTGCATCATGTTAAGTTTTATGACTCAACTTATTGCATTCAAGTTTAACCAGATAATGATGAACTTGAACCACTGTTGGCTGAGTCATGGTGCCACTGAATCGAGCTGACTAGTGCAACCACATTTGCCTTTTATGGGAAGGGCCCTAATGCAGTCTATTGTCATGCCTCTCACCGGTGCCTCCAACGAGGGAAGGTTATGGGCGCGCGCTACCGTGATCAAGTAGGCGGACATAAACCTTGTATGCCCGTTGTAGTTGTTATGGTACCATGTCCCCATTTGAGACCATTTATTTTGCCACGACGGTGGCCGTTGATGCCTTTGGTAGGCACGGGGCCACCCATCAATTAGCCCAAAGGGGTGTTGGTCGGAGTGGCTAGGAGAGTGTCATGTCAGTAGATTGGTTTTGTCGGAACACCATTGGTCCACCCGAATGGGAGTGCGAGGCCTTGGGTTCCGTGATGTGGGTACAGTGTACTAATCTCTGCAGAGTGTGTGTGTGTTAAATCTACCGATAGCCGCGCCCACGGATATGGGCCCAATTCAGAGTCGGTTACACTATGAGCCAACAATAATGATAACCTGTTTAATAAACCCTGGTTTTATGATGGGAAAGAGATTGGTTGTGATCAAGAAAGGATCATGAAGGTATCATGGATACCGAAGTAGGTTGATCTTTATGTGATCGTGAGATGATCACGGTGGTATCGAGGATACCGATGTTGGTAAGTGATGCATGTGTTGGTTACGAGGTAACCCGAGCAGAGTAAGTTGGTGCATGCAAATGTTAATTTGTTGCATGTAGTTTTATCATGTTCATATGCTCATGCTATGCTTGTTTTACCCGTATCATGTTCAGTTTATGTATGCCATGTATCATGCTCATGATTGATTTAACCTGCTAATCCCATGTTGTTGTTTGTCTTGACTGCTTTTGGTTTATTGTGAGCTTGCAAGTACATTCAATGTATCGTGCCTGGATTGGTTGCTTGTTTGGTGTGGTTCCTGTGTTCGTGAGCTATGATAAACATTCTGGCCAGAGTTCCTGCGGATTGGAGTCCATCATCATCGTTAGTCGTTCCGCTGCCAATAGTTCTTCCGCTGCCAGTAGAGGTTCCTCTGCCTCGAGTTGTTATGCTGCTTGCATAGAGCAACTGTGGTTGGCATAGTGTCATCCTATTGGTGTTATTCATTGTAATATTGTGTACCTTGTATTCGTATTCTTGTTGTAATAGAGAGCTGGATTGTTCTATGCTAAGTAGTGGCGTATTCTAGAAGACTTCACGTTGATATCTGGGCTAGAATACGGGTGCGTTCCGGTTTCTCTGAGCCGGGGTGCCACATACTGCCTCAACCGTGTGCGATGCAAGTGCGTTGTAAAAATCACCATGATTGTGCAAGTGCAAGCAAATGGTGGAGGTACTGGCTTAACTATGCGCGATACAAGTGCGCTGTAAAATCAGAACCTGCGCAAGCTAACGGTGGGTAGTTTATTTAGAAATTAGGACGAACAGTGTGCAATAGACTAGCTAGCTAAAAATATAAAAACAAACTGCCCTGCTTGAGCGTTGCAAAAATCGGCGGTTCCGCCACTTTTCCTTATTATCATACATGCATATTCTTATTGGACCGTGCATAATCTTGGGTACTCCCGCCCCGCATCAGTTCCTTTACCCAAATTTTAGTAGCCGTCGTACTTCAACCGTCGCCCACACTGCTCCAGCACCGACCTTATAGTAAAGTTGCAGTAGCCGAGGCATTTGAATCGTCGCCCTCCCTCGTCCACCACCATCTCCACCCACCATTACTAAAATTTTCAGTAGCCGCAGTATATCCTCAAACTCCACTCCCTCCACAGTCCCTCCACCCGGCCCCCTCCCCCCTCGAACCCTAGCTCGCGGACGGCACCGGCACCGCTGCCAACCCCTGTCGGTCTGCCCATTCCTCCTATCTTAGATAATAAAGTTTGGGTTACCCAGCGATTCCCATATTGTCGCCCCACTCCCCTAAGTTTTTAGATGAGGCCTTCGGTGTCCCTCCCCGCCAGATCCACATCCCCTACTCCAGAATGTCACAGCCTAAGCTCGAACATGTATCCCGGGGACCCTGACGAGTGTTCGGCCAAGAAGAGGTTTATCATGGCCTCTCTGGTGGATGTTGGCGAGGTGGCTGCCGTTCGCCCCGACCTGTCGATCCCGGAGCAACACGTCGCCCGGAAGCCGGTGAAGACGTTGACTACATTGCCATGCCGAAGGCTTCATGTCAGCGGGCTAGCGTATTACTGTATCTCGGGAAAGCTGGCTATGACATCAAGCTCATCGACAGCGATGGCTTCACGCGGGCCATGTCACAGGTTAATTGGTCCATCCCCTACCCCTCTGGTTCAACCGCCGTCAATCTCTTTGACGACCCTATTGCTGAGCTCTTCCATGGCCCTGCCACTGATCTCCTCCGCCAAGCGGTCAAGGATTTGCGATCCTTGTACGCCATCGAGCCCATTTTGTCATTTTTGAAGGACACGTTCTACGACGGCGGCTTGGGATCCTCAATTGCCAAGTCAGATCTCATCGACCATAACCATGACCACGAGGAGGGCACCCACAAAGGTTCTTCCAAGGTCAAACAGCCCATCTGTGACATCACAGAGCGCACCATGGGTATGTGCTCTTCCAACTGGAAGGATCCCATCCATGACATGTGAGGCAACATCCTATCAGCAAATCTTACCTTTTCTAGCTTGCCAACCCGTACCATTTGTTGTAGTAGCATTTGCCATGCGGTGCTTTAACTGTGCTGTGTTTAATTATTTCAATTATGCAAAAATGTATTGTTCAATAGGGCTATGTGATGTTTAAGTATGAATTGTCCACTTCAGTTTCATTAATGGCTATATTTGGTTGTTTATAGTGAGTAGATGCCTTGTTTATCTGTATTTGGTTGTAAGGTTGGTTGCAGTGAGCATTTTTCTAGTTATCAAGCAGATGCCTTGTTTATCTATATTTGGTTGTTAGGTTGGTTGTAGTGAGCATTTGTCCAGTTTTCAAGCAGATACCTTGTTTATCTGTATTTACTTGTTAGGTTGGTTGAAGTGAGCATTTGTCCAGTTTTCAAGCATATGCCTTGTTTATCTGTATTTGCTTGTTAGGTTGGTTGCACTGAGGCTCTGTTCAGTTTTCAATGGCTATATTTGGTTGTTATATTGATCATTTATGCCTTGTTTATTTCTTTTTTTTTGCGGGGGATGCCTTGTTTATTTCAGTCATTCACAATGTGTTGTTCATTATGTGCAAGTTGGAACTGTGCCACTCGACTGCATCAATACCAGTTTGAATGGCTATATTTGGTTCTAGTTATGCCTGGTGTAGTTAACACATGCCCTTTATTTCAATTTTACACATTTATCTTGTGTGATGTTTAAGCATTACCTACGTTCTATTCATTTTCAACAATACCAGTTTGAATTGCAATATTTGATGGCTGTTAAGCCTGCTGTTAGTAACATTGCCTTCCATTCTATATCTGCTTTAATATCATGCTAAAACCAACACATTCAAGCTACATTCGGAAATGATGTTGTTTACCTTTGCTATATCTGTTTGATGTTAAGGTTGCTGTACTTATCATGCCTTTCAACTACTTATGCAGGGCAACAACGGGAGTGGCCACCATTTTTCGCCGAGGTTAGTTTCATCCCTCGGCTTGTACTCCCCCCGTCGTTCCAAAATGTAGTGGACACTTGTTAGCTTCTAATATTGACTTGTTGCTTGTAGGTACATATGCCTTTGGCAAGGATCCACACATCGACCCTTTTTGTGTATGGGGCAATGAGATATACATGAACAAGCATCAAGTGAGGAAACTGATAAGGATTATTAGCAAAAAGATACGAATGGTGGCAAGAAAATTATTTTCTATGCTCTATCCAACACAACAGTGAGCTGTAGGATGGTAACTACAAACTCTGCAGCCTTCTCTTTTTACTGACCATAATGAGTTGTTAGACAACAATGTCAGAATCTTTTTCGTTCGTAGTGGCTCCCAAAGCAGATTATGTCACAAAGTAGATGATTGGTGGACACACAATGAAGGTTAAAGTATTTCATCCAGACTACAATGAGCATCGAGAAGTTGTAATGAACACAGTGAAGGATGGACGGGCAACCATCACAAAGGGTTGGCATAGAGTCGTGCGCGGATTACGCATTGAGGAGGGCACAATATGGGCATTCCGCTTCACCTTCTCCAGCAACCAAAATGTCTTTCGCCTCTCTCTTTACAGTCTTTAGTACAATGGTGGTTCATCATTCTTTACTTGGTGCTTCTATTGTTCTTCAGTATGTGTACCTGTGCATCGAATTATGCATTCGTGGCTGAACCTATATTTGTAATAAACATGGTCAGATATGAAATAAGTGATTGCCTACTTTCAAATTCAAAACATGTGATTTTTAAATTAGGGATTAAATAGGGATTACACTGCACATGGTTTGTGAAAGCGAAACGTCTTCAATAGTCGTGGAGATCAGTCACGTTTATAGGATCCACTACGTGTGCGATCAATCTCCAGTGCACACACGATCAGCCAAGAAAAACCGCCTGCGATTAACAACAGCATCACACATAGTTCTTTCTTATTAAATGTTTGGGATAGTCACCTTATCACACACGCTTCAAAATTATGGACTGTTTGTGATGTTGTGCGCATCGCAAACGTTTGGTCATAGAAGAACACATGCGATAGGTACTTCTGGGATTAACTGTGTGGTATATACATACTAACAAAACATATTCCTTGGATTGACTGTGTGGACTGTACATACGAACGGAAATGTTTAGCGGGGACTGACTATGTGGGATGTAGTTACGACTGGAAATGATTTCGCCTGTATAATTGTATTTTAGCACTATTGTACGTATAACCGTATTTGAGCGCTCACCGGTCGCACACAACCTCATTTCATTGAGCGTGTGTGCGAGGAGGGCATATCTGAAAGTGCAACTAATCCCTGGGTGATTTTGGCAATTCTTAACAACATGTAGGTCATTGAACTAATACTCTTTCAAGATGATCATTTTAGAAAGTTCAATGATTGGCATGGCATGAACTAGAGATGTGGACCCCTCAAAATGCTAAGGACAGATATTGGCAAAAAGCTCAAGACTCTACATTTTCATTTAAGTGATCCAAGATCACATTGAGTCCATAGGAAAGCCAATACTATTAAAAGGGGATGAGGTGTTGCTTAATGGCTTACTTGCTCAAAATGCTTAGTGATATGCTACAAAAACCATCAACCACTTTCTCATATCCACATATGTCCTAAACCTAAAGTTAAACTCGGCCCCACCGATTTGATCTATCCGGTGCCAACGAGTTCATTTGACATAGCCACTCACACAAACCCTAATCACTTCGGTCTCACCAATAGGGATCTCGGTCTCACCGAGATGGGATTGCAAACTCTCTATTTCCCTTCGTAACATTTCGGTCTCACCGAAATGAGCGATCGGTCCCACCGAGTTCACAATGCAAACTCTCCATTTCCTTTTCGTAACATTTCGGTCTCACCGAAATGAGAGATTGGTCCCACCGAGTTTGCCTGACCAACTCTCTGTTTGCCTATTACTGAGACCAGTCCCACCGAGTTTATGTGATCGGTCTCACTGAGATTAAGTTATGCCCTAACCCTAGCACATCGGTCCCACCGAGTTGATCATGTTGGTCCCACCGAATAGCCTAACATTCACATTTTGAACTGAATCGGTCTGCCGAGTTTCACCGTTCGGTCTCACCGAGTTTGGGAATCTGTGTGTAAAAGTTTGATATTTTGTGGAGGCTATATATACCCCTCGACCCATTCTCCATTCATGGGGAGAGCCATCAGAACGTGCCTATATTTCCAGCATTCATTTTCTGAGAGAGAACCACCTACTCATGTGTTGAGACCAAGACATTCCAATCCAATCACAAGAATCTTGATCTCTAACCTTCCTCAAGTTGCTTTCCACTCAAATCATCTTTCCACCATAGCCAAATATGTGAGAGAGAGTTGAGTGTTGGGAAGACTATCATTTGAAGAACAAGAGCAAGGAGTTCATCATCAACACACCATCTATTACCTTTTGGAGAGTGGTGTCTCCTAGATTAGTTAGGTGTCACTTGGGAGCCTCCGTCAAGATTGTGGAGTTGAACCAAGGAGTTTGTAAGGGCAAGGAGATCTCCTACTTCATGAAGATCTACCCAAGTGAGGCAACTCCTTCTTGGGCGATGGCCATGGTGGGAAAGACAAGGTTGCTTCTTCGTGGACCCTTTGTGGGTGGAGCCCTCCGTGGACTCGCGCAGCCGTTACCCTTCGTGGGTTGAAGTCTCCATCGACGTGGATGTACGATAGCACCACCTATCGGAACCATGCCAAAAATCTCTGTGTCTACATTGTGTTTGCTCCCTCCAAACTCCCCCCCTTTACCTTCATATGCAATGATTTATATTCCGCTACTATACTCTTAGATTTGCATATGTAGGTTGACTGCTTGACTAGTGCTAAGTTGCTAAAATCTACCAAGACTTAAAATTGGGAAAAAGCTAGACTTTTATTTGGTCAAGTTGTCTAATCACCCCCTCTAGACATACTTTCAATCCTACAAGTGGTATCAGAGCTTTGGTCTCCATTTTCCTTGATTTCCATAGCTTTGGTGATCATAGCCTTGGTTTCACAACCTAGGAGAGTATGGCATCTAGCGAGGGAAATTACCATCATAGAGGTCCTTACTTTGATGGTACTAATGCTGCTAGTTGGAAACATAAGATGAAAATGCATATTCTTGGACATAACCCCGCCGTTTGGGCTATTGTGTGCATTGGTTTGCAAGGTGAATTCTTTGATGGGAGAGAACCAAATCGTGAAGCTACTGCGGAAGAATTGAAGATGTTGCAGTACAATGCTCAAGCTTGCGATATCCTCTTCAATAGATTGTGACCTGAAGAATTCAACAAAATCAGCCGTCTTGAGAATGCAAAGGAAATTTGGGATACTTTGATCGATATGCATGAAAGTACCGATTCCGTCAAGGAATCCCAGTTGGATGTGCTTCAAAGTCAACTTTGTCGGTGTTTTGGAAATGGGGGTCCTCAGACTTGCCTGCCTGCGGCCTGCGGCATGGCTCGAGGAGTGGCCCAGTACGACCCATCTTGATCAACTCAAGCTCAAGACCCTCACGAGGGGCTAAGCCTCGCGGGCGGATGATGCAAGGCCTCCTCAGGAGCGGCCTCACCAGGCAGGCTCGCGAGGAGGCGGAGAGATCAAGGCAGGGGTACCTCGCGAGGTGCTCATGATGCAAGCCATGACGAACGAGGCTAGGTGGGTGCCAGGCGGGCGCCAGCCTGTCAGGTGTCCTTGTTTCCTCTTTGGTGCAAAGGGGGCAAGCGCAAGTGTGGAGTACCAAGGCACGAAGCAAAGATTACCATTTCGGTGCAACAATACCAAGACCAGCAGAGCGGCAGAACGGAGGTCACTGTGGAGCCCAAGACAACATCATCGCTAGTGCCTTTGGCAGCCAAAGACCAACTTTAGTCAGGATAAGTTGTACTACATGTTCCCCTTCAAAATGGCTGTTGTTGGCTCCCTTCCCGCTCAATATTTGGGAAGAGGACCAGGGCCTCTATAAATAGGGCCAGCCACCACAGTAGCAGGACAAGTTAAGTTCATCGACACACCACACCACCACAAGAACACCCCTCGCGAGGTTGTTCTTCCTCTGTACTGTTCATCATCAGCCCCTCAGGCAATCCACCACACCACAAACTAGAGTAGGGTATTACACCACAACGGTGGCCCGAACTAGTATAAACCCTGTGTCCCTTGTGTTTTTCATCGTGTAGCTTAGATTCGTAGCGAGGCATTGGGACGTGGATCGGTTGGGGGAAGATCTCCGCGTGCACCCCAGAGTTTGAACCTTAAGCGTTTAGCCGGAACCCGTTATCCGACATTTGGCGTGCCAGGTAGGGGTGTGCCAGAATCTTTCTTCCGCTGTTTCGCGTTCGATCGTTCATCGCATCCATGGCTGACGCTCGCCAAGTTCGTGCCGAGCGTCGGGCTGCTCTCGCCGCCCGCATCGCCCAGACGGCCCACATCGGTAGGCGGCGGGACGGCCGCACCGCCACTCCGTCGCTAACCCCAGCTAGTTTGTTGTCACACGTTCGTCGCGCTCCCACAGACGCGTAGGCCGCGCTGCTCCTAGCACACGAGCTCCTGCACTACCGCCCCGTCGACGACCTCTACGATGAGTGGCTCGCCCACATCATCGAGCTTGTCAGCGCCGCAGGGGGCTCTCCTGCACCGTCCCTCTCGCCGCCTCACCCTCCGTCCTGTGTAGGCGACGCAGCTCAGGAGGTGCATCCGCCACCTCCTCCCCAATAAGGTGACCTGGCTCCAAGGCACGCGGCCCCTGGACGACACACCGCGTCCGGCGCCCACGGCAAGAAAGGAGCTGCCAAGAAACCCCTCGTCCTAAAGAAGGTGCTCGCGTGCTCCCTGCATCGGCACGCCAAGACCGCATCCCTGCTCCAGCACATCAAGACCCCGCCGCTGCCCCTGGCAACGGCGCGCGAGAATCACCGGGAGGAAGCCCCGCATCGGCAAAAGGCTCCGGTGGCCACCGCCGGCTGTTGCGCCTTCACCACCGAGCTACGCAGTGTCACCTGGCCGAGCAAGTTCAAGCCGGATCTGCCTCCGCGCTATGACGGCACTGCCGACCCCGCGGAGTTCCTGCAGCTCTATGAGCTGGGCATCGAAGCGGCCAACGGAGATGAAAAGGTTATGGCAAATTGGTATCCCATGGCGCTCAAAGATGGTGCCCGCACCTGGCTCCTGAACCTGCCTCCAGGCACGATCTCCTCTTGGGACGAGATGCGCACCCGCTTCATCACCAACTTTTAGGGCACTCGCGACCGACCTCCGGTCGTGAGTGACCTGCACCGCATCAAGCAGCAACCTGGAGAAACCCTACAGAAGTACATGCAGTGCTTTAACAGTGCACGCCTAAAGATTCCCAAGCTGACTGAGGAAGCCATCATCTCAGTGTTCTCTGACAGTGGCCGCGACGTCAAGATGAAGGAGGAATTGGCAATCCACAAGGATCTATGCACCTCTCTGGAGCTGTTCAACCTGGCAACCAAGTGCGCAAGGGCTGAGGAAGGGCGCCTCTCCCTTCTCGAGCTCCAAGCTGCTGACCCAGAAGAGAAGAAAGCCAAGGCCAAGGACGTGAAGCGCAAAGGAGCGGCAGTGCTCGCAGCAAAACCATACACGAAGCACAGTAGGGACCAGCTGGAGTCGTCCAAGGGCAGCCGGTATTGCGTGTACCACGACCTCCACACCCACAACACAAACGAATGCCAAGAGCTCAGGGCCGTGCGAGAAGGACGTATCGGTCGATGCCATGAGCACAACGATCAGGGCTACGATTGAGGAGGAGGTAGAGGTGGAGGACGATGGGACGACCGAGGCCCACACCAGGAGTGGTGTGGCCGCCCTCGTGAGGATCGCTGGCAGGATGAGCCTCGCGAGGGGGCTTGGAGGGATCAGCCTTGCGAGGATCGCCCGCAGGGCAACGCAGGCCTTCCTCCTCTGCCACCACCGCCAAGAAGGAATGACGACCATCAACAGGACGAGGGGGCTGGGGGCTTCCAAGAGCCGCGCGCTATCGCTTGCATCCTGGGCGGTGCCCAGGCTCGAGCCTCTCAGCGCATATTCAAGCAGTTCGCTCACGAGGTGAACGCAGTCCTCCCCAAGCTTGAGGCCACACGCCCTCTCAGGTGGTCCACGTGCGCCATCATGTTCAGCTCAGCGGACCAGCTCAAGTGTGCGGCTACGACAGGTGTCCTACCAATGCTTTGTTCCCCAGTCATCAGCAATGTGCAAGTTACCAGGACCCTCATCGATGGTGGCGCGGGACTCAACATTCTATTCATCGAGACATTCAACAATCTCCAAGTGCCATATGATCAACTTCAGCCAACCAAGCCTTTCTCAGGAGTCACTGACGGTTCCACCACTCCGATAGGGCAGGTTCGCCTCCCTGTCACCTTCGGGCAGTGCAAGAACTACCATACCGAGCTCATCGACTTCGATGTTGCCCACATTCGCCTGCCATACAATGCCATCCTCGGGTATCTAGCCCTGGCCAAGTTCATGGTAGTGGCTCACCATGGCTACAATGTCCTCAAGATGCCAGGAAGCGGTGGAGTCATCACACTCCCCTGCGAAGAGAAAGATGCAGTGTGCTCTCTCGAGCGTGCTTTCCAAGCTGCATCAGTTGAGGACCGAGACAGCAAGAGTTGGAACTTTCTCGAGGCAGTACCTAAGAAGAAGAAGACATCGCCCAGCTCAAGGCCTTAGGAGGCAGGTGTCTCTGGAGGCGCCGCGTCGGGATCCGTTCCCATGCAAGGGGCGCCTCCCTCCATCGCATAGGATGGTGCGCCTGGTGCCATCCTCGGGCAAGGCTTGGGGGCTCTCTCCTGGAGGGCCTCAGACCTTGCCAAGGTCACAAGGGAGGCGCTCGGGCACCACTTGGAGGCGTGCTTTGCGGCACGTTTCCCTCAGGAAGGCATGGGGCAAGGAGGGCCCAACCCTCGGGAGTTCATCGCCAAGGTAACCCAGGAGCTGCAGGAATCAAGAGTCATGCGTGGCGATCGCCGCCTGCCCGGGGTAGCCCCCCATCCAATCGAGGATGGCGGGCTGCGCGTCTGCATCGACTACCCAGGGCTCAACCGAGTCACGTCTCAGGAGCGTTTCTGGCATTCGCGCATGGGACGCTGTGAGGGTCCACCTCGCAGCTATGTTAGCATGCCTTTCGGCCTGTCAAACACGGCTGCGGCTCACCAGCGTCTTATGCGGAGCATTCTGGAAGCTCAGGAGGCCAGGTCCCGCACCCTCTAGGCTCAGGGCTCCGATGGCTCATGAGGATCGGCTTCTTCATCGAGCATCATCAGCTGCTTCAACACCCGCTCTGCGATGATATCAGGTGACATCTTTCGAGTTTCATTTCAGCTGGGAGCGCCCCCAGGGCTGCATTATTCCCAGGTCGCTAGGCTAGTCCCTGCGGCATGTGTCCCGTTTTCTTATGTCTTTAAGTTACCTTGCTGGGGGCGCCCCTCTGGCTGCATCATCCCCAAGCAGCTCGGGCCTAACCCAGTGGCATGTATCTCTCCTGCTTTTATCTAAGCTGATTCGCCTTGCATACTTGACCTGCCTATGATTATCGTCTGCCGCCTACCACAGGCCTCTTCTCCCTCATGCAAATCGCTTGCACGTTAAAAGGGGGCGCCTGAGCATCGCAACTCAGGAGCTCTTACTGGCTCTCCATCCCTCACCCCTGGCCTTGTCCACAGCATCGCGACCTCGCATACCAGCGACAGCTGAGCTCGCTCGAGGGCCGGGATCTGAGGACGTAGAGCGTTTGCATTTAACCATCTTGCAGGAACGTACCACCGTCAAAGGCCTAGAGCTAGGCCCAACCCGCCTTGAGGTAGGGCCTCATGAGTCCCGTGCTGGCTCATGGGTACTCAGATACACCTCGTCTAGCCCTACCGTGCCGGCCACGTGTCAGGGCGGGGCTGTACATGCCCCGTGGGCTCCTCCCAGAGGGGAGCCCTGCTCTCACGTACCAGTGGAAGCACCATGCTCCGCGCTGGCTGACGACACTGATGAGGAGAGGCTATGCCCGTACACATACGGAAGCACTACGCTCCGCGCTGGTGATAAACAACTGAGGGCAGCCCACGGCTGTATCAACCTCAGGGATCACAGAGCCCAGTGTCTGGCCTCATCGCAACGCCTCCCCTCGGGAACTCCACTCGAGGGGGCTGGACATGGGGGCTGCACCTGGGCCACGCCCGAGCGCATGCCACCCAACCCGGTCCCTCAGACCTAGTCGTCGCGCGCCTCTCCCCGAGCGGAGCCAAGGTATGAAGACCGTTTGAGCGTCAAGGGGGACTCCTGAGCATCGCGACTCAGGAGCCTAACTGGTCACGTAGCCCCTCACTCCTTAGTTCCGAAAGGCTAACGGCGCTTGAGGTATGCGCGGAGCTGGGCCCTGCCGACGTAGAACGACATATCTACTCCTACACCCCCTCCCTATTTGCTGTTTGCACGTCAAGGGGGACTCCTGAGCATCGCGACTCAGGAGCCTAACTTGCCACGTAGCTCCTCACTCCTTGGTTCCATCCTGGTGATCCGGTCGGGGCTAACGGCGGCTGAGGTATGCGCGGGGCCGGGCCTTGCCGACGTAGAACACAAAGCAAATAGGAAGGAAACCGCAAAATCTCGCAAATTCAGAAGCAAATATTACAAACCGTAAACTGTCCTCGCGATACCAAACACAAGTTTAAACGCCTCCACGAGGCACGATGCCTGTTGGAGGAGTTGAAACAAGAAAGAAGCCACGAGGAGATCACCCTTGAGCAGCGCCGTCATTCGCTAGGAGCCCCGCCTTCATGGTAGAGTTGCGCTTGTCAGCTCCACCTCTAGAGGCCGCGGAACCTGCCTTGGGCGCAGTGGTGAAGGCGCGAAACTTCCCCAATAGGGCGTCCACACTGCCCGTCACGGCCTCAGCAGCAACGGCAGAGCGCTCGGCGTCCGCAGGCTCTAGCAGATCGTCAAGGTTGGCGCCGGGGTCACGAAGGTAGACGTGGCTGAGGACCCAAGTCAGCGCCATAGAAGAAAGGACGTGAGCTTCAAACTCGACCATGGGGCCGATGTCGTTCACGACCTCCTCAAGCGCCTCGACTAAGTAGGGAAGCAGCTTGGCGGGGCCGTCCTTGGCTCCGACCAGCGGCTTCTCTAGACCACCATCATAAAGCGACTTCAGCGCCTTGCGATATCTCTTCTCGAGATCCGCGAAGGCCACGCGGTCCTCGGCCAGGACCTTCGCCTTGGCGTCCAGCTCGGCCTTCTCCGCCTTCAGCTTCTGCTCCAGAATCTTCAGTCGGCTACGATCGGCGGTCAGCTTGGTGTCGCGGTCCCGGTAGCGGCCTCCCGAGCCTTCAACTCTTCCTCCTTTGCCTGGTGGTCGCCAACCCCTTTGGCAAGCCTGTCGCGCATATCCTGCATCTCATGCTCCAGCGCCTTGCAACGTTCTTGGGCGATCGAAGCATCCTTCCGCATGGCATCACAGACGGCTATGGCCTGGGTGGCGGCTTGCTTCTCCACCTCAAAAGCCGCCACAGCCTGGCTCAGCGCCGCTCAGACGGAGGAGTCAAAGCGGGCCCAACCAGAAATCAGCTCCAGGCACCCAACCACTAGGTGAGGGTTGGCGCCCTGGAGATCCTCTTGCAGCCTACCCAACTCAGCAGCAGCACGGTCCAAGGCGGCGGAGGAGGCAGAGGAGTCAGGAACCAGAGGAGCGGGAGGAGAAGACGACAGCGTAATCACGGCCCAAGAGGCCAGAACTTCCTGAGCCTTGGCAACCTCGGCAATAGCATCAAGCGCAGGCGCCTCCGAAGTCGGCGGGGCCATGGGGGCTGGCACCCCACCAGAACGCTCCCCTTAGACTCGCGAGGACAATCAGGTAGGGGAGGTGCGAGCTCCACTGCCTTCCCTTCCCGCAGACGAAGGCGCGGCCACAGTGGGTGAGCTTGCCCCAAGCAAAGCCACCGTGTCCCCCTTCAGCCTCTTCGCCGCAGGCGGCGGCCTACCCAAGCAATGGAGGGTGTCAAGCCCTGACAACGAAAACAAGAGCAAAGCGGAGTTAGAGTACTTACAGGTCAGTCACGGTGTGCTCCGGCGGCCTCCTGCCGAGCTTAAAGCCTGAGAGCCTCCTGCAGGGCGCAGCCTCGGGAGGTCTGGAGGCAGAGGAGGGTGCACCAAAAGGGCCGGAGCTGGCTTCCAGCAGTGCTGGGGCCGGAGTAGCCCCTCAAGAGATCAGCCCCGACCGGTCCTTCTTCGGGGTCACAGGTAGGTCCTCCCCTCCTCGCCTGGCGTCGGCCTCATCATTATCCAGCAGGTCGCAGAGGATGTTGTCCCTGCGCCAAGGGGAATTCTCCCCCATCTCCTCAGTGGTCTCCTCCGAGTCGCGCTCCTCTTCCTCCTTGTCTTCCTCCTCTCCTCCCCCGAAATCATCGGAGGACAGCTCCACCGACGCAACTGCCCCCTGACCCTCAGGAGGCACTGCCGGCACCAGGCCTCTCCCATCAAAGGTGGGCATGGTGTCCACCACCTGTTCCCAGTCTTCGCGAAGAAACAGGGGGGCAGGAGTGTCCTTCGGGCTCACCACGTCATCTCCGACAAGGAAGAGGAGAGCTGCGGCCAGATCTTCATCATCCAGGGCCTCCGAGCTCAGGCGGAGATTGCTGTCCGCATCTCCAAGCCTCCACAACGGGCATGAAATGCGCCTGAAGAGGAGCCACCCGGTGCGCCAAGAACTCCCTCAGGAGCGAGGCCCTGGTCAGCTTCGCCGCCTTCATGTTGCTTGGCCTTAGGTCGGTGTTCATCCTCTCCAGCACAAGCTTCGCCCGCCGGTCGTCAAGCTTCGCACGGGACCACGTCTCATCGGCCCGGGGCTGCCCCATGGGTAGCGCCAGCCGAGAACTGATGCATCCAGCATCTAGCATGACCCACTTGCTCCGGAAGCCATCGACCCTCTTCCCGGCCTTCGAGATTGCATTAGCTTTGGAGTACACAACAAAGCTGGTGCACGCAGTGGCGTGCGCACCTGTGACTTGGAGGAATAAGAAGTGGCGCAGCAAGGCCACGGAAGGCATCACACCTACATGCGCCTCGCAATAGTAGGTGAAAATCGACAGAAGGAGAACAGAGTTGGGATGGAGATGCAGAGCCTGCAGCCTGTAATGGCGAAGGACAGAATAGAAGAACTCAGAAAAAGGAGGCACCAGGCCGGCGATGATGGTGCTCATGAAGAAGGGATAGAAGGTGCTCCCCTTGTCCTCTGGCTGGGCGGAGCAGGCCCAGAGCGCAGTCTCCCCCATCCCGCTACCTTGCGCCACCGTCATCAGGCGCGTGAGGGCGAGATTCTTCTCCGTCATGTTGGGGGGATCCAGAGCCGGTGAGTACCAGGCCGATGGAGCCTCAGCTGCGTTCCTGCGGGGCGCCATTGCTCGCTGGGGGAGAGAAGATGAGGCAGATCTGGGAATTTCGGAAGCAGGAGAGCAAGAGCAAGAAAGGTGATCTGGAGCAAGGCGAGCGAGAGAAATGAAGGTAAGCCTAAACTAGGCCAGCCTTTTTGTCTATCGTGCAGTTACCAAGGGAGCATGGGGAAGCAGAGATGCCCACGTCCAATCAACCGCCACGCGGTGACCAAGGCCGCAGGCTGTTGGGCCCGCAGCGCTCCGCACTTGCCCTTTCGCTTCACCGCTAAGCCAAGTATGAGTGCGCCTTGGGCTCGAGGGCTACTGTCGGTGTTCTGGGAACGAGGGTCCCCAGACTTGCCTGCCTGCAGCCTGCGGCGTGGCTCGAGTAGTGGCCCAGTACGGACGATCTTCATCAACTCAAGCTCAAGACCCTCGCGAGGGGCCAAGCCTCGTGGGGCGGATGACGTAAGGCCTCCTCAGGAGCGGCCTCACCAGGCAGGCTCGCGAGGAGGCGGAGAGATCAAGGCAGGGGTACCTCGCGAGGTGCTCGTGATGCAAGCCATGACGATCGAGGCCAGGCGGGCGCCAGCCTGTCAGGTGTCCTTGTTTCCTCTTTGGTGCAAAGGGGACAAGCGCAGGCGCAGAGTACCGAGGCACCAAGCAAAGGTTACCATTTCGGTGCAACAAGACCAAGACCAGCAAAGCGGCAGAACAGAGGTCACTGTGGAGCCCAAGACGGCGTCATCGCCAGTGCCTTTGGTAGCTCAAGTCCAACTTTAGTCAGGATAAGTTGTACTACATGTTCCCCTTCAAAATGGCCATTGTTGGCTCCCTTCCCGATCAATATTTGGGAAGAGGACCAGGGCCTCTATAAATAGGGCCAGCCACCACAGTAGAAGGACAAGTTAAGTTCATCGACACGCCACACCACCACAAGAACACCCCTCGCGAGGCTGTTCTTCCTCTGTACTGTTCATCATCAGCCCCTGAGGCAATCCACCACACCACAAACTAGAGTAGGGTATTACACCACAATGGTGGCCCAAACTAGTATAAACCCTGTGTCCCTTTTGTTGTTCATCGTGTAGCTAAAATTCATCGTGAGGCATTGGGATGTGGATCGGTTGGGGTAAGATCTCCGCGCGCAGCACAAAGTTCGAACCTTAAGGGTTTATGAAAGGACAAGTGCTCCCTGGGTGGTTTTGGTAATTAATGTCAACATATCTCTTGTTGGACTAACACTCTTACCTAGTATGTTTCAGATAAATTCAACAATGGAGTGGCATGGACTAGAGGAAGTGGATCCCTCAAAATACTAAGGATAAAAGGATTGGCTCAAGCTCAAAGCTCAAGACTCTACATTTTCTATTTTAGTGATCCAAGATAGGAAAAGCCAATACTATCAAGGAGGGATGAGGTGTTGCTTAATGAGGCTCTTGCTCAAAATGCTTAGTGATATGATCCAAAGCCCTCAACTACTTTCTCACATCCACATATGATCTAAACCAATAGTCAAACTCGGCCCCACTGATTCTTTCTATCCGGCGCCACCGAGTTCAGATGTCATAGCCACTGCCGCAAACCCTAGGCAAATCGGTCTCACCGATAGGGATCTCAGTCTCACCGAGATGGGATTGCAATCTCTTTGTGTATGTCCATTACCAAAATTGGTCTCACCGGGTTTGAGTAATCGGTCCTACCGAGACTACAATGCAAACTCTTTGTTTCTCTTTCGTAACATTTCGATCTCACCGAGATGAGCGAATCGGTCTCACCAAGTTTGCATGACCAACTCTCTAGTTAGCTTATTACCAAAATCGGTCTCACCGAGTTTGTGTAATCGGTCTCACCAAGATTATGTTTTGCCCTAACCCTAACCATATCGGTCCTACTGAGTTGCATGTTGGTCCCACCGAAAATCCTAACGGTCACTAGATTTGCTGAATCGGTTCGACCGAGTTTCTTAATTCGGTCCCACCAAGATTGGTAAGTTGTGTGTAACGGTTAGATTTTGTGTGGAGGCTATATATACCCCTGCACCCACTCTTCATTCGTGGAGAGAGCCATCAGAACGAACCTACACTTCCACCGTACATTTTCTGAGAGAGAACCACCTACACTTGTGTTGAGGTCAAGATATTCCAATCCTACCATAAGAATCTTGATCTCTAGCCTTCCCCAAGTTGCTTTCCACTCAAATCTTTTTTCCACCAAATCCAAATCCTGTGAGAGAAAGTTGAGTGTTGGAGAGACTATCATTTGAAGCACAAGAGCAAGGAGTTCATCATCAACACACCATTGTTACTTCTTGGAGAGTGGTGTCTCCTAGATTGGATAGGTGTCACTTGGGAGCCTCCGACAAGATTGTGGAGTTGAACCAAGGAGTTTGTAAGGGCAACGAGATCACCTACTTCGTGAATATCTACCCCAAGTGAGGCAAGTCCTTCATGGGCGACGACCATGTGGGATAGACAAGGTTGCTTCTTCATGGTCAGTAGTGACCCAACCTCAAACGGGCAAGTCTCTGTGCTTAAGTGTCATCCCTGGATCGGTATGCTGACACACACAATACTCGAGGATTTATAACAGAGTTAAATCACATGTATAAAATAACGTAAATACTATTACCTCAATCCAAATAGTGGAAGTAACAACACAGTTGTCGATTCCCATCAACACCAATAGCAAAGTTGAGTGTAGAAATCGTAACCCTAACGTATCACTTATTCGTCATAAGAATCCTGCAACATGAGACGTTGCAGCCATGTAGGTCAGTACATTGAACATACTGGCAAATTCACACCATAGGATAAATGATGAATCAATAGCTATCACTACGTGCATATATGACTGGTGGAAAAGCTCTATGGTTATACTGTTTTTGCGAAAAGCCAATTTTTCCCTATTGCAAAGGAACATATTTTATTTAACTACAAAGTTTGTTGAAAACATTGAGAAGGTTCCTCCAACTCAATCCCAAGTTAATATTCATCAACCCAACAAATTATTTAAGTAACGTGATGAGATCAACACGATAATCCAAGAACTAAATACTCACGATGTCCATAACCGGGGACACGACTAACCATGATTAGTTTATACAATCTGTAGAGGTTTGCGCACTTTTCCCACAAGACTCGATCTCCTCCGTTGAATTGCTCGCACTTCATGATGTTTGAGAAACGGATGACCGAGACACAACCTTTCAGAAGCATTAACTCTCTACTCCGGGTAAACAGTACCACCTACACCCCCTACCTCTGCTAGTCTACCTCTTCAAGAGCTCACACAACATACTCAACTATGCCAGAGCCCATAATGGCTTGTGGCTGCACATGGAAGTTTCTAGCATGAATAATCTTATGATCCCTTTGAGCCTGGGTGGCAATCCATAGGAAAATCACACGGAACCCCAGGATTTCCAAAAAAACAAGCAACACTGGATTCCCCAGGTGCCTCAATCCACCCAAATGTGTATTAAAGTTGCCACCTCAAGTTGAACCATTAATTAACAATCTCACATCTGTCATGGATACACTTAAACCCAATCCACGTCTATGAGCATAGCATAGCAATATAAGCATAACGTTGAAGTAACTCCCATTTTTGGTAATAAACGGGGCAATAGGTTCTACCTCATCAACTACTTCCCAAAACCCACATGTTAAAACTGGGTATGAAAGGGATATAATCAAAGTGTGAACTTGCCTATACTGTTGATGAAGAAGCTTCGCACTCAATACTCCTCATAGTTCTAATCGTCACACTCCGGTCAATCTATCGTAAGCAAGCAATAGTAACCACACATAAGCAAATCACTCAAAAGATCGGGAAGAACGAAAAAGACAATTTGGAAAACATCAAAACCAAGCAAATAACTCTTGCAACATAAAACGATTTCTAATAGTACCAAAATTATGTGAATTTGGCCTTATCAGAAAGTTTAGGTCAAGAGCTTCGATTTGCAAAAAGAATCAACTCAAACAGAGTTATAAAACTCAAGTTACGATCAAACGAAGTTCAAATACAAAACTGTTTGAATTCAAATTTTAGAACTTCCAAAAATTATGTTTAAGTTGTTTTACTGGATAGAGGGGATCATAACGAAGAAGTGGGCGTGGGTTTCGTCTAATTTCGACTAACGAGCAAAAAGTTATGGTCGTTTGAAAACCAGGGGCTAATCTATAAATAAATATATTCACGGATAGGTTCCTGACAAAAAAACAGAAAAAGAAAAGATTAAATAGTGAATGTTCGTTACGAAATCCTAACGAACGAAAACGTCTGAAACTACCTAAACGGAAAACGTTTGTTAAATAAAAACGAACGGTTTATTTCAAAAAAAAACGATCTGGATCGGTCCGGTTGGAGGTGTTTTTTTATAAAAACCAGCGGCAGATCGGGTTAGGGTTTACCGCGGCGGCGGCGGCTCCGGTGAGTCGCGTCTCCAGCGAGTGCGGCGACGGCGGGATGGAGCGGTGGCGAGGTGCCGATGCGGCTCCGACGGGCGGCGGGGCAAGGCGCGGGTGGCTCCGGCATGCACCGCGGGGCGGTGGCGGCGGCAAAGTGCGGCGGCGGCGATGCGACGTCGGTGGTGCGGGCAGCAAGCCTCGACGTGAGGCGGCGGTTGCGCGGATCGAGGGGAGAGGGTGTCCGAGGCCGGCCTTATAAAGGCACGGGGCCGAGGCCTTCCTTGGGTGAGGGACATCCGGCGGCGGGGAGATGCCGGACTCCGGCGAGTCCCTATCGGGAACGGCGGGAGCTAGGCGGTGGCGGCGCGGGCTGGGCTGGCTCAGTTGGGCCGGCCCAGTTCGGGAGATTTTTTTTATTTTTTGAAATACAGACAACAAAAATAACAAAACCAAATAAATAAAAACATATTATATAGGCATGTAATATATCAAAATTTCACTAAAAGATTTCCTACAGCTTAAACATTTTTCTAACGTCAAATAAAATATAAAAAATTCAAATAATGCAAAGAGTGCTTCTGGTCCAATAAAATCCACTAAAAATTATTTTAAAAATACCAAAATGATTTCAAATTTAGTTCTCTCCATTTTTCTACTGTAGGGAATCATTTTACCCTAATTTCTATATATTTTATTTTTGGAGAAAAATAATTTTAATAAAACCCAAATAAGTCCAAATTGAAAATAATTTTTAATAGGGATTTAAGTTGGATTTATTTTAAACTCACAACTCATATTTCATATGTTTTGAAGAAGTCATTTTATCTTATCTCATGAAAATCATTGAGTTGCTTGAAGTTTCTGAATTTGGAAAAAAATATTTCCAAATGAAATTCAAATATTTTCAAAAATCCTTTTCATTTAATTAAATGGAAGAAGCCATGTCATCTTCTCTCTATGGTTTTATATTTGAAAAGAATTTGAATTCACGGAGATCATAAAAAATGAAAGTTTGGGAAAGTCATTTTATTCCCTCTCATTTAACTTTCAAAAGTTTCGAATTCCAGTCAATTTCACAGAATCAACCACACCACAATCAAATAATCAATTGAAACTATCTATTTAATATAACATTCCAAAATTTAGAATTTTGGGATGTTACATGGACCCTTCGTGGGTGGAGCCCTCCGTGGACTCGTGCAACCGTTACCCTTCGTGGGTTGAAGTCTCCATCAACGTGGATGTACGATAGCACCACCTATCAGAACCACGGCTCAAAAATCTCTGTGTCTCCAAATTACGTTTGCAAACTCCAATCCCATCCATGTACATACTTGCAAGTTGCATGCTTTACTTTCCGCTGCTCATATACTCTTGGCATGCTTGCTTGATATGTATTGTGATTGTTAAACTTGTGCCAAAACTCCACTTCAACATAAAGAAATTAAACACTGCAACTTTTGGTAAATAGTGTCTAATCACCCCCCCTCTAGACACCTCTTCTCGATCCCTTTCAATTGGTATCAGAGCTTTGGTGTCCATTGCTTTGGTTTAATCATCATTGGAGGAAGATGGATGAGTCTACTTTGGGGAGTCTTAGACATAGAGTGCCTATACTTGACGGAGAGTATTTTCATGAGTGGAAAAATGAGATGCTTGTGATTTTCAATGAATATCATTTGAACAAGTACATTGCTAGCCCTTGTGCGCCTCATGTTGATCCTATGCATCCTACCCTTGATGAGTCAATTGACATGGTTTGCAATCCTAGACTATTAATCTTATCACTAGAGGTTTGCCTAGAAACTTGATTGGAAATTTGCCTACTCTTGAGTGTGCCTACACTATATGGAAATTTCTTGAGGAACGATTTCCGAATTATTCCTTGAAAAATCTAGATGAAATTCTCCATAAGTCTATTGCCTTGAGTAAGATGAATTCCAATGATCCTATGTTTGGTGATTGTCTATTTGAGCTTATAAATCTTATGCGTGCCAAAGGAAATGTTGGAATCATTAGCGATATTATTTCAGAAGCTACTAGAATTCATAAAGGAGATCATTGTCAAACTCACTCTAACGAATCACCATCTCTAAGATTTGATCCACCACATGACGATGTTGAACATGGATACTATGATGAGGATGATGATAGTGACTTTGATCTTGATGATGCAATGAGACACTTTGGTCTTATGGCAAATCGTCGAGGATATATGGCAGGAGGAAAGAAATGGGTTCTTGACAGTGGATGTACCAATCACATGACCGGAGATAAAGACATGTTTCGCGAGCTTGCTAAAAATGGCAGCCCTCGAGAGTATGTCACTTTTGGTGATAACTCAAAGGGTAAGGTGGTTGGCCTCAGTAAGGTGGCCATCTCACATGATAGCTCCATTCAAAATGTTATGCTCGTTGAATCTCTCGGCTACAATTTACTTTCAGTATCTAGAATTGCTGATTTTGGTTTCAATGTTCTATTTACTGAGGTAGATTGCCAAGTGTTTCGTAGAGATAATCATAAAATGGTCTTTACCGGTATACGGAGAGGTGATCTATACATTGTTGACTTCACTAAAAAGGCTCAACCTAGAACTTGCTTTATTGCTAAATCCTCTAAAGGTTGGTTATGGCATAGACGATTAGGTCATGTTGGCATGCGAAACCTTGACAAGCTTATTAAAGGAAATCATATCCTTGGAGTTAATGATGTCATATTTGATAAGGATAGACTTTGCAGCGCTTGCCAAGCAGGTAAACAGGTTGAAGGAAGGCATCCCGTGAAGAACATCATGACCACAAGGAGGCCACTCGAGCTACTTCACATGGATCTTTTTGGTCCCAACACTTACAAAAGTCTCGGTGGAAATTATTTTGGTCTAGTTATAGTTGATGATTTTTCAAGATTTACGTGGGTGTTATTTCTCGATGATAAATCGCAGGTCCAAAGGATCTTCAAAAACTTCGCTAGGAAGGCCCAAAATCAATTTGAAGTTAAGATCAAGAAGGTTCGCAGTGACAACGGAACGGAGTTCAAGAATGCAAATGTGGACACCTTTCTTGACAAAGAAGGGATTTCAAATGAGTTCTCGGCTACGTACACACCTCAACAAAATGGAGTTATTGAGAGGAAGAACCGGACGCTCATCGAAATGGCACGAATGATGCTTGATGTGTACAAGACGCCGAAGCACTTTTGGGCTGAAGCGGTTGAGACAGCTTGTCATGCAACAAATCACTTGTATCTTCACAAGCTACTCGGCAAGACGGCGTACGAGCTCCTCACCGGTAACAAACCCCAAGTTCCATACTTTCAAGTATTCGGCTCAAAGTGCTACATTCTTGATAAGCATCATCGTTCTAAATTTGCTTCTAAGTCTCATGAAGGTTTCCTACTTGGTTATGGCTCAAACTATCACACTTACTGTGTCTACAACAATTTCACCTGAAAGGTTGAAGAGATGGTAGATGTGAAGTTTGATGAATCTAACGGCTCGCAAGTAGAGCAATTGCCAATTGATGTAGGAGATAAAGATCCTTCGGAAGCAATCCAAGACTTGTCTATTGGCAAGGTTTGTCCAACGGAGGTGAAGGAGAGTACCTCGTCTGTCCAAGTGGAAGCTTCTACCTCACGACAAGGTGAACCAAGAGTTGATACGGAAGCATCCACAAGTGGGACACACCAAGATGAAGAAAACGAGGAAATACACCAATATGAACGTCAACAACCTCCTTCTCCACCATGACAAGAGAACAACAACGCCAACAACACTACTAGGAAAAGGCCTACTAATGGCGCACCAGTTTTGCCTACTAATGGCGCATCACTGGTGCGCCATTACTAGCACGCCATTAGTAATTTCTACTAATGGCGCACCACTGGTGCGCCATTAGTATCTAGTATACTAATGGCGCACCACTGGTGCGCCATTAGTATAGGCCACGGTGCGCCATTAGTACAGGCCACTGGTGCGCCATTAGTATAGACCATGGTGCGCCATTAGTATTTTTGAATTTTGAAGGAGGGAAAATAGTAGTGGCGCACCGTCTAATCCCCACCGTGCGCCATTGCTATTTTTGAATTTTGAATTTGGATCTGGATCGCGATTTTTTGCCCATTTTTTGCTCGTTTTTTTTCTCATTTTTTTGCATGATATTATTTCAAATTTTGTTCCCGTTTTTGGATCTTGTACGTTCTTTTGCCGTGTTCTTTTGCCGGAGAGGAGGAGGAGGAGGTGACCGGAGAGGCACTCGCCTACATCGCCGGAGAGGAGGAGGAGGTCACCGGAGAGGAGTTCACCGGAGCATCGGAGAGGAGGAAGGAGAAACCATGAGGAGATGGGAGGAGAGGAGGGAGGAGGAGCTCACCGGAGAGGAGGGAGGAGGAGCTCACCGGAGAGGAGGGAGGAGGAGCTCACCGGAGAGGAGGGAGGAGGAGCTCACCGGAGAGGAGGGAGGAGGAGCTCACCGGAGATGAGGGAGGAGGAGCTCACCGGAGAGGAGGGATGAGGAGCTCACCGGAGAGGAGGGAGGAGAAATCGTGAGGGGAGGGGAGGGGAGGAGAGGAGGGAGGAGGAGGTCGCCGGAGAGGAGGAGGAGGTCGCCGGAGAGGAGGAGGAGGAGGTCGCTGGAGAGGAGGAGGGTAGTATGGTGGAAGAGAGTAGGGAAGATGGAGTGGAGGAGAGGAGGAGAATGAGTGGAGGAGAGGAGAGGAGGGGATGGAGTGGAGGAGAGGAGAGGAGGCGGGAAGATACTAATGGCGCACCATGGGCAGGTGCGCCATTAGTATATTTTTTTTATTTTTTTGACTTATTTTGAATTTTGAAGGCGGGAAGATACTAATGGCGCACCATGGGCAGGTGCGCCATTAGTAACTTTTTTTATTTTGTTGACCTATTTTGAATTTTGAAGGCGGGAAGATACTAATGGCGCACCATGGGCAGGTGCGCCATTAGTAAGTTTGAATTTTTTGCCTCTCGAGATCTTAAAAGCCCCGTATCTTTTTTCTGTTAGGTTTTTGAGGATTTTGAAAATGTTTAACGGGGTTCCCCCAGTTAAATTCGGATGTAACTTTTCGAGTAGATGATTTTTCATATAAAAAACTTTTTCATCCGAGTTAGTATGCAAAAGTTATGCCCATTTTTACAAATTCTTGAGAGATTTTGCAAATGAAGTAGAAATTCATATTTGCAAATTTTCCCAACAACTAGACCACATATCACATGGGAAACTTATTTTCTTTTATTTTTTTGACTTTTTCATCATTTTCTTTTATTTTTTTTAAAACTGAAAAGGCGATCCACGGGGGGGGGGGGGGGGGGTGCATTCGGTGGAAGTGGTGGCCAAGTTACTAATGGCGCACTGTGGCATGGTGCGCCATTACTAGTTCAACTAGTAATGGCGCACCACTCCCACGGTGCGCCATTAGTAGTTTTGACAAAAATTAAAAAAAATAAATTTTTTTACTAATGGTGCACCGTGGATGTGATGCGCCATTACTAGTTCAACTAGTAATGGCGCACCACTCCCACGGTGCGCCATTAGTAGTTTTGAAAAAATTTAAATTTTTTTTTACTAATGGCGCACCATGGACGTGGTGCGCCATTAGTGTCTACCACACTAATGGCGTACCAACACATGGTGCGCCATTAGTATATAGTAATGGCGCACCACATGTCTGGTGCGCCATTAGTGTCAACTCCATCTATAGCCCTTTTCCTAGTAGTGCAATGAAGAAGGCCAAGAAGAAGAACAAGATGAAGAAGATGTTCAACCAAGATCCAAGCAAAAGCTTTCATGAGTTCGAGCAAGAATTGCTAAAGACCATCCCGTCGAGCAAATCTACAATGATATTCCAACCGGGAGAATCACTCGCTCTAAAACTCGTTTAGCTAACTTTTGTGAACACTATTCATTCATCTCTAGCATTGAACCTATGAAGGGTGAAGAAGCATTGGAAGATCCGGATTGGATAAACGCTATGCATGAAGAGCTACACAACTTTGAGAGAAATCAAGTTTGGACATTGGTTGAGAAGCCCGACAACAACCACAACATCATCGATACCAAATGGGTGTTTTGCAACAAGCAAGATGAAGATGGACAAGTAGTTCGCAACAAAGCACGTCTCGTCGCCCAAGGCTACACTTAAGTCGAAGGTATGGACTATGGTGAGACTTATGCTCCCGTTGCTAGACTTGAGTCCATTCGCATCTTACTTGCCTATGCTAATCACCATGATATCACCTTGTACCAAATGTACATTAAAAGTGCCTTTTTAAATGGTGAAATAGAGGAGGAAGTTTATGTTAAGCAACCTCCCAGCTTTGTCAATCCTAAGAAACCTAATCATGTTTAAAAACTTCACAAAGCTCTTTATGGACTTAAACAAGCTCCTAGAGCTTGGTATAAATGCTTGACCAAGTTCCTTATTGAAAAAGGCTTTGAAATTGGTAAAATAGATTCTACTCTATTTACTAAAAGGGTTAATGGAGAACTATTTGTGTGCCAAATTTATGTCGATGATATTATATTTGGATCAACTAACCCACATTTTAGTGAAAAGTTTGGAAAGCTAATGTCGGAGAAGTTTGAGATGTCAATGATGAGTGAACTCAAATTCTTTCTTGGTTTGCAAATCAAGCAAACTAAGGAAGGTACGTTTTTCTCTCAAACGAAGTACACCAAGGACTTAGTCAAAAAGTTCAATATGCAAGAATGCAAAGGTATGACTACACCCATGCCTACTAGTGGACATCTTGATTTGACCAAAGATGGTGAACCAGTTGATCAAAAGGTTTATTGCTCCATGATTGGTTCATTGTTATACCTATGTGCTTCACGTCTCGATATTATGCTAAGTGTGTGCATGTGTGCACGATATCAAGCTACTCCTAAAGAATGTCATCTTAAGGCTGTGAAAAGGATAGTGAGATACTTAATTCATACACCAAATTTTGACATTTGGTATCCAAAGAGGGCCTCTTTCGATCTTGTTGCCTACTTCGACTCGGACTATGCCGGTGACAAGGTTGATAGAAAGTCCACTTCAGGTACTTGTCAATTTCTTGGTAGATCTCTTGTATCTTGGTCTTCCAAGAAACAAAACTCGGTATCCTTATCCACCGCCGAAGCGGAATACATTCCTGCTGGTTCATGTTGTGCTCAATTGCTTTGGATGACCCAAACTCTTAAATATTATGGGATATATGTGAAACATGTTCCATTGCTTTGTGACAATGAAAGTGCTATCAAGATTGCTCGCAATCCTGTGCAACATTCTCGAACTAAGCATATTTAAGTTCGTCATCATTTCATTCGAGATCATGTTGCCAAAGGGGAATTAATCTTAAGCATGTTCGCACCGAAAAGCAATTAGCTGATATATTCACTAAACCACTTGATGAGAAAGTGTTTTGAAGGTTGAAAGGTGAATTGAACATCACTGATGCTTCAAACTTGGAGTAGGAACTCCATTTTGGATACATGCAAGACATGAGTCTATGACTAACCCTTGATATTTCTCTTATGATGATAATCTTATGTCTTGGATATATTTGCACCTTGCATGTTATCTAACCCATGTAGGAACTTGGATGAATCTAAATCTATGAGATTGCAACTCACTCACATCTTGAGCGATCTCTACATCACCAAGTCTCTACACAATGGTGGTTGAAGTCAAGGAAGCACGGAACTATTCAAACATATCCTTTGACAAATGTTTTATAGAGATTCATGATTGTCATCTTGGATATAAAAGTGCTATTCCTTGCAAAACTTACACATGTTGGTAGATGAACTCAAATTCCAAGTGGTGCTCCCAACTCTCGATGGGCTACATCAACTTTGAGCAATCCACACAAGTTCAACTACATGATCACGATCAACACCACCACCCAAGGTATGTTATTCCTTCTTAGAGAAGCTTTACTCCAAGACATGAGTCAAAGCAACTCGATAAGATGTGAGTACATCAAAATGCTTAACCGAAAAATGATAACCCCATTTTGAGCTTAAACGATGAGTATGACCTATGATCAAGTGATCTTACTTGACTCCTAAGTCAATATACTCTAACATAGGTGACTTTGTCGCCGATCAATTCTATATGAAGTTCTCCCGTGTTTCTTTTCTGTGGACTCGCATTAGTCTCATGCATTTTGTTTCCCTATTCAAAAAAAACTTCATCTAGATTTCTGTTATGTCTCTTTTCTTTTACTTTCTGTTTTGCATTTCCTTGCATCCAATTCATTGCAAATCCTTGTGAGATCTTACTTGTCTAGTGAGCTGAGGTGACAAGTGTTTTCTCTGTCATGAACTCAGTCACACCTGTCCGTAGTGTTCGGTCCAACCGAAACCTTTCGGCGCTACTGAAGCATACACCTCGGTGCCACCAATTTCACAACAGGAAAAACAGGTTGCCACTTGTTCCTGAGTTCATTTTGATCCAGCTCCACTCAATGAACCTTGTCCGCTACCAACATCATATTCAACTTGCTGCTTTGTTCTGTGACTCAAGGACCAAACCCATTCATGACAAAATCCAGAAGAACACTTCTTGGAAATTGATGTCAAAGGGGGAGAGAGAGATCACATCAAAGCCTAATCATATCTCTAGGGGGAAAAATACTCAAGGAGAGAGTAATCTTCAAGGATCCCAGATGCTTGGTGTTCAAGAGGAGAGAAGTCACATGTCTTCAAGAGGGGAAAGACATGTTCATATTTGTTTGTTTGCATTAGCTCTGATTTTCTATTCCCTATCTTCTCCCAATATCCCATGTTAGATTCAGGGGCAGTAAGACATCTAAGGGAAGGAATTCCTTGAATTCATTGCACATCTTTACCTTTGGGGACATGTCTATGCTCAATGTGGTACTTAGTACTCACTCTACATATCATCCCAGTCTTGTTACTCTTGTGGTTTCCTTTGTTTGCTCTGGCTAGTAGGTGCATCTGTGTTATCTAACCTTATTTTCACAGGTTCATTCCATCCTAAGCCAACTCAAGACCACAAGGTAAGTATATGCAGCACAATCATGTGTATGAGGGTCTGTTGCTGATGTACATACTGTTTGCAAGACGGACTCATGAGCATGAAGGTACTTTTTCCATATTCACATCTTTTGCTCTGATGCATATAGCCAAGATACATGTAATACACTGCCTTCTCTATCATGCTTATGCATTCACATGCTTCTATATTCCATACTTACATGATTGCATACATGTAGGGGGAGCCTATGCTTGTTACATGTCTTTCCAAAGCTTTACTCGTTATTCTCTATATCTTTATCTAAAGCATTGATGTATGTTGCCATCAATTACCAAAAAGGGGGAGATTGAAAGCACAAGTGCTCCCTGGGTGGTTTTGGTAATTAATGTCAAATATCTCTTGTTGGACTAACACTCTTACCTAGTATGTTTCAGATAAGTTCAACAATGGAGTGGCATGGACTAGAGGAAGTGGATCCCTCAAAATACTAAGGACAAAAGGATTGGCTCAAGCTCAAAGCTCAAGACTCTACATTTTCTATTCTAGTGATCCAAGATCACATTGAGTCTATAGGAAAAGCCAATACTATCAAGGAGGGATGAGGTGTTGCTTAATGAGGCTCTTTCTCAAAATGCTTAGTGATATGATCCAAAGCCCTCAACTACTTTCTCACATCCACATATGACCAAAACCAAAAGTCAAACTCGGCCCCACCCATTCTTTCTATCCGGCGCCACCGAGTTCAGATGTCATAGCCACTACCACAAACCCTAGGCAAATTGGTCTCACCGATAGGGATCTCGGTCTCACCGAGATGGAATTGTAATCTCGCTGTGTATGTCCATTACCAAAATCAGTCTCACCGGGTTTGAGTAATCGGTCCTACCGAGACTACAATGCAAACTCTCTGTTTCCCTTTCGTAACATTTCGGTCTCACCGAGATGAGCAAATCGGTCTCACCGAGTTTGCCTGACCAACTCTCTGGTTAGCTTATTACCAAAATCGGTCTCACCGAGTTTGTGTAATCAGTCTCACCGAGATTACGTTATGCCCTAACCCTAACCATATCGGTCCTACCAAGTCGCATGTGGGTCCCACCGAAAAACCTAACGGTCACTAGATTTGCTGAATCAGTCCGACCGAGTTTCTTAATTCGGTCCCACCGAGATAGGTAAGTTGTGTGTAACAGTTAGATTTTGTGTGGAGGCTATATATACCCCTCCACCCACTCTTCATTCGTGGAGAGATCCATCAGAACAAACCTACACTTCCACCTTACATTTTCTGAGAGAGAACCACCTACACTTGTGTTGAGGTCAAGATATTCCAATCCTACCATAAAAATCTTGATCTCTAGCCTTCCACAAGTTGCTTTCCACTCAAATCTTCTTTCCACCAAATGCAAATCCTGTGAGAGAAAGTTGAGTGTTGGGGAGACTATCATTTGAAGCACAAGAGCAAGGAGTTCATCATCAACACACCATTTGTTACTACTTGGAGAGTGGTGTCTCCTAGATTGGCTAGGTGTCACGTGGGAGCCTCCGACATGATTGTGGAGTTGAACCAAGGAGTTTGTAAGGGCAAGGAGATCGCCTACTTCGTGAAGATCTACCCCTAGTGAGGCAAGTCCTTCGTGGGCGACGACCATGGTGGGATAGACAAGGTTGCGTCTTCGTGGACCCTTCGTGGGTGGAGCCCTCCGTGGACTCACGCAACCATTACCCTTCGTGGGTTGGAGTCTCCATCAACGTGGATGTACGATAGCACCACCTATCAGAACCATGGCTCAAAAATCTCCGTGTCTGCAAATTGCGTTTGCACACTCCAATCCCATCCCTTTACATTCTTGCAAGTTGCATGCTTTACTTTCCGCTGCTCATATACTCTTTGCATGCTTGCTTGATATGTATTGTGATTCTTAAACTTGTGCCAAAATTCCACTTCAACTTAAAGAAATTAAAAACTGCAACTTTTGGTACATAGTGTCTAATCACCCCCCCCCTCTAGACACCTCTTCTCGACCCCTTTCAGTTTAGTTGGAACCCGATATCCGACAAACTTGACAAGTTCAAAATGAAGGATGGTTAAGGTGTCGCTGAAATGTACTCTAGGCTTGCTCTCATCACATATGAGATTGCCGGCTTAGGAAGTGAAGAGATGACTGACAAATTCATCATCAAGAAGATCCTAAGAGCCTTGGATGGAAAGTATGATACCGTGTGCACTTTGATCCAAATGATACCAAATTACAAAGATCTCAAGCCAACCGAAGTCATTGGAAGAATTGTTGCTCATGAGATGTCACTCAAGGATAAAGAAGAGCTTCACAACAAGTCTAGTGGCGCTTACAAAGCCTAATGTGATGCTCCTACATCATCAAGTGAGAAACAAGCCTTCAATGAAGAATTGAGCTTAATGGTGAAGAATATCAACAAGTTCTACAAGAGTAGAAGCAAGGAAAGGTGTTCCAAGTCAAGGTCCTACAATGACAAAAGATCTTCTAGTCGTGAGCAAAACTGCTACAATTGTGGAAGACCCGAACACTACTCCAGTGAGTGTACGGCTCCCTACAAAAGAAGAGAAGACTCACCTAAAAGGAGAAGGAAAAGGGAAGAACCACCTCCAAGAGAGAGAAGGGGTAGAGATGATCGCTATGAACGAAGAACCTCTCATAGAAGCAAGGATTCGGATATGAAGAACAAGTCATCAAGGAGCTACACAAAACAAAGACATCAAGCTCATGTTGTTGAATGGGTATCCGGTTACAACTCTGACCACCACTCCAAGAGGAGTTATCACTCCAACTCCAAATATACTCAAGATGAAGGTGTTGCCAGTCTAGCACTTGTGTCAACCAACTCCTATGACATATTTGAGTCACCAAATGAAGGAATTGGAAGATGCTTCATGGCTAAAGGCCCCAAGGTATCACACCCCGAGTATGTTGATTTCAATAGTGATGAAGATGATTTGGTAGGTGATGATGGTTTACTTGTTGACAACTCTAGTGATGAATACTATGATTAAATTGCTATTAATCAGGCTATTCAAGATGAAACGAATGACAATGATAAGAAGGAGATTGAGCGTCTAACTAAAGAACTAAACACTCTTAAGTTAGCTCATGAAACTACCTTAGAAGATCATTGAGAGCTTTTAAAAACTCATGAGAAACTATGCTTTG
The DNA here is from genome assembly GCF_018294505.1 of Triticum aestivum. Classification (NCBI taxonomy): domain Eukaryota; kingdom Viridiplantae; phylum Streptophyta; class Magnoliopsida; order Poales; family Poaceae; genus Triticum; species Triticum aestivum. The sequence continues at coordinate 84,578,356 of NC_057813.1, forward strand.
AAAAGCTCAATCTTGAGCAAGAGCATGGGTTCTTAAAGGCAATCAATGATGATCTTCGTAAGAAAAGTTCTTCTTACATTGCCAAGCATTTACTCTTGTCTACTTACATGCCACAAGTAAAATCTAGCAACAAGAGTAAGAAAGATTCTTCTTCTAGTAGTAACAATAATCATGCTAAATCCATTATTGTTGCTTCTAGTAGTCCTCTTGATTCCACTAATGGTTCTCTTAGCCAAGTTACACTTGAGCAAGAAGATAGCTTATTGAAGGGAATTATAGAGAAAGGTGTTTACAAGAGCCTTGCCGGAAGTAAGCAATTTGAGGAAATTGTATGGAAGGAAGGAAGGCACCGGAAGAATCAAGGTGTTGGTTTTGAACGAAAGTTCAATGCCAATGGAGTTGAGTGGGAAGAAGATCAATACCCCAAGATGAAGTTTGTTCCTCAACAAGAGAAGTATGATCCTACTTCCTTCAAGGGGACAAGCCCAGGATGATCTTCCACCACAAGACCACAAGCTAAAAGGCAAGGACAAGCTTCAATAAGAGATTGATGCATTTTAAGATGCTCCAAAGGCCTTGGTCAAGTGGGTTGCCAAGTCCACATCAAGTTCTACTTCATCAAGTTCATCTACAACCCCAAGGATTACCATCAAGATGATGTGGATTCCGAAGAAGAAGAACTAGAGACCTCTTGAGGGTGAGTCTGCCAACATTTTCACTCATATTCATTTTGGCAAGGACAAGCGCAAACAACTTCCACATCTTGCACTAGATCAAGGAGTCACAAACCCTCTTGTTGGTAAGACAAGGGACAAGGTAATCTAATGCTTTCATGGATATCATCTTGCGTGTGCTTCACTCTATGTCTATGGACATCCTTGTTTGTTCCTTGTGGGACTAACCCATGTAGGTATTGAAAGTGCAACTCACTCCAATGGATTGCTCCAACTGATCTACATCAACAATGAGCATCCACATCTTCAACACCTACATGAAGTCATCATCGACAAAACCCAAGGTTAGTTCATCCCTCTTAGGGGTATATCACATCTAGGGGGAGCTTTACTCTAAAAATTGGGCTAAAGCAAATCTCATGGTGTGAACACAACAATGCTTTATGTAAAAGTGGTAACCCCATTTGTGCTTAAACGATGAGTATGACCTATGACCAAATGTTCTGATTTGACTCCTAAGTCAATATACTCATATATAGATGACCTAGTCATCGCCAATTGCTTGATAGATGCTAGAGTGATTGTGCATGCTTTGCCACATATTTCATTTGCCATTTTATTGTGTGAGCATGTTGATTGCATATTTTTCTCATTCAAGGACATCCATTTGTTGCTTTGATTGTCTGGCTCATTTTCTTTTGCCAAATGGATGGACAAGAGTGCCTAATAACTCCCTCTATCTATCTATGCTTTTCTTGTCTCAAACTCTATTCATGCTACATCACAAAGTTTGATCAAGTCAGATTCGAACCCTCTAGGTGAGGAGCACTCAGAGTCACCGTTTTGTCATAGGCTTAAACTTCCAAAACCTCTCTATGCATTTTAGTCTGACCGATTCATTCCTTTCGGTCAAACCGAGTTCATTGAGTTGATCTAGGTTTTCAATCTCGGTGCAAACGATTTGAACAATTCGGTCACACCGAGTTCAGCAACCGTTTGCGATTCTGCATCTCGGTGCCACCGAATCGTTCCACTGTGTCACACCGACAGGGTCGAGATAAAAATACCGACAGATCAAAATTTGGAAATTCCTCCTAGCAACTTTCGCCAGCATGTATCCTGCTCTGCCGACTCAGGTATCCTGATCATCTCCTCGTCGTCAGCGACCTCGTGCCGCTGTTCTCCGCCATCGTCAATGGAAATCTCCGCCGCCGTTGCCGCCGTAGCAAGCTCATCGCCAAATTAGGGTATGAGTTCGACCCTCTGTGTTTTCTCAATCCAATTCTTAGCACAGAGACAATGCCATGATTCTTGACAAGTTTGAGATTATCCTATCCAGCAAAAACTTCCTTTAGTCTAGATTTGATTCGAAAATTTAGGGTTAGGTTTCTGCCAAACTCATGTCGGACCGACCGCGTTGTAGAAATCGGTCTCACCGATTTGGCTTAGGCCATTGCACTTGTGATTTTTGGTCTGACCAAAACTTACAAATCGATGTGACCGAGTTCAGAACTTTATGAAACCCTAGCAATATCAATGTCACCGAACTATGCCTCGGTCTGACCGACATCACTAGTTTAGACACAGATTGTTGCTTCGGTGTCACCGAGTTTCTAAATCAGTATCTCCGAAATGCTTTCTGTAGAAAACATTAACTAAGTTTTTGACTCAATTGTTTTGCAAAAACTCTGCACTTTGTGATGCTCATCCACTCTACCTCATCTATAACTATTCACAGGGTTAGCTTGCAGTGTCAGCCATGTCAGATCAGAGTGATAGCCAGAACAAGTCTAAGGAACAAGTCAACATGAGTGAGGGCACTAGTCCCTCTGACAACTATGATGAAGGGAGCAGAAGTAGTCCCAGCAACCTGCCAAAGGCAACAACAAGTCAGAGGAAGAAGAGAACATCTGATTCTGAGGATGAAGATTTTGTGGCTGAGGATGTCACTTCCAAGAAGAAAGTGGTCAAGAAAGAGTTTGCCACAACTGCTAACACCAAGACAGGCATGAAGAAGAAAGCTCCTGCCAGAAGGATTCCCATGTCAAAAGCCAGAGCATCAACACAAGAAACCATGGTGTTTACTCTTGAGGCACGAGAAGATGCTGATGGAAAGAAAAGAAAGGATAGGGTCAGGAAAACCATTGCCAGAGTAATTGGAAAGCCATCTATGGCTAGAGATTCTGAAGAAGAGGAGGAGGAGGAAGAGCAAGATGCACCTCCTGCCTAGTCTCAGAAGCTGATGGGGGATGCCATCAAGTCTGGGGTTGCTCCTTCAAAGCCCAAGACTGCCCCCAAAGCTCCAACTCAAGCTTCCAATCCTGCACAAAAGAGAAGCACCAGAAACATTCCTGTTGCAGAAAAGAACAAGGCTCTAGTGCCTGAAAATGAAGTAGAAGAAGAGGAAGCCCAAGTGCTCATAAAATTGAAGCCAAAAATTCCTGATCATGATGACAATTATCCAGTGGCTGAAAATATGAAGGAGAGAAAGGATGCTAGTCTCATATTGTGGAGACAATTAGACCCTTATGCTGTGAGGAGAAGAACTGTTGTGGACTACAAATTTCACACTAAGGAACATCAGGACTTCTATGAGACTGTGCTCCTAGATAAGAAGCCCATTGTGTGTGACATGAAGTGGGTGGGCTGGAAATATATTGATGCTAATGAAGATCATTTTCCTAGAGTGCATGAGAGCTTTAGACTCAATGGAGTTGACATGTTTGTGAGTCAGAAATTTACCAAGTGGAATGATGAGCTTATCATGCAGTTCTATTCAATAGCTCATTTCTACCCAGATGGCAAAATATTTTGGATGTCTGAAGGTACTAGGTACCAGTCTTCTGTTGCTGAGTGGGCCAAGTTGATTAATGCCCCTAAAAAGCTGACGATGATATTGATGTCTATGCTGAGCGCAAGAAGGACCAAAAATCCATGGCCAACATGGACAAGAAGATACTCGACAAGGCCTTGGAGACACATAAGCTAGGCTCAGTATACTATCTGTCGTGGAATTGTCACGGCAGATGTCCTAGTGTGAGGACTTAGTCGTGAGGCCAACACATCTATGTGGTAGCTTGAGAGGGGTTGATTGGGATGAGAGACGTAGGGCGGATCAACGCACAAGGCAAGGGTTTAGACAGCTTCAGGCTCCGGGAAACATCATCCGGTAACAACCCTACATGCTGTTTGTGGCTAGGTCTCATTATACTCATGAGGGTGTCGCCGTAAACCGGCTCTCCTCTAGTTGTGTCTAGCCTTATCGATTGTTTCTTCTTGCTCGTCCCCCTTTGGGGAGCCCTGCCCCTCCTTATATGTGTTGAAGGGGCGGTTTACATGACTAGTCCTAGTTGGATTAGGATTACTCTATTACAAGTGGAGTCCTAGTCTTGCTTCCTTTGTAGGAGAATATTCCTTGTGCTTTCCTCATAAACTGGCCCACCATAATATGAACCGGCCTTCCATAAACCACCTTCTGGGCCATCGGGTCTTGTTGTTCCTCTGACCCATTCGCCGGGTCACCCATGAGTCGCCAGGCTCGGGCGGGTCACTTAGTGAGTCGTCCAGTCCGGCCGGGTTATACTTCCGGTCGGGTTATGCACGGGGTATATCCCCGACATTAGGCCCCAGTTTAATTTGGATTTATCCATGTTAAACTAATCTGCAACATACACACAAGAACGAAAATGACGGGTTGTGCTCCGGGTTTAAAATTCTTGTAGACCGACACCTGATCATCCTTAAATCCTTGTCATTTCCTCCTTCTAGAAAATCTGGGTCAGTAGACCAACTTCATAATCAATTTGCTTGTAGAAGAAATATTGTAAATAAAGAATCCATTTGATTAGGCCTTCAATGCTCTGACTTGACAAAAATATTGGTCTTCAAATATTCAACTAATATTCAGCCGGTTTGAAGATGTAGAACTTGCTGATCTATGATTTCCAAAATTGCTGGGTTATAAAAACTGATAATTCCGGGTCATGATTGTTTCCAACACCGGTTCATGATTGTTGCCAATGCCGGTTCATGATTGTTGGAGACACCAGGTCATAATGATTGGTGATGCCGGGTCAATCTAATTTGCTCAAAACTGGAAATCGGAAGATATTTCTCCCTTATATCCATATTACCTATAGCCCCCAAGTCTTGAAAAGAACAAAGTAATGATTTGAGACTTGTTTCCATATAATTACTGCCACTTTGAAGAAATCCATGTTGTTTATCTCAGTCACTAGCAAAGAACTGAATACTCCATATATGTAGCCCCCAAGTGCCGGTTTGTCATGCTTGCAGCAACCTGGGACTTGAGATTGCCTTATGCTCATAAAAACTTCAATTAGTGTAGCCCCCAAGGGTCAGGTCGTTATGTAATAATGATCAGGGACTTTGTAAATATAATCATGTAGATTTGAGCAATGATGTGTACCCCCAAGGGCCGACTCATTACGATGTGATGAGTCGGGTCCTCAATAAGGTGAGCAAACAATGACATTGCATTAGCCCCCAAGTGTCATGGTGCATGCTTGCAGCGACATGAGACTTGTGTATTTGATGTAATTTCAACTTAAATAATGTAGCCTCCAAGTGCCGGGTCGTAAGCCTGCAGCGACTCGGGACTATTCCCTCCATTGTAGAATAAATCATATCCATTGATAATATGATAGCCATTGCGCTAAAGCAACTTTGAAAACCTTAATCATAATAATGGTTATTGATAACCATAATAAAAATCCAGCCATGTTGGCTATTAAAGATTTGAATAATATACCCAATGATTTATAAGCACACGATTCCAATGGAGCAATCCGAATTTATACTGGTGACTTATAGTCCAAAGCCATACCAGGTTAACAAACCCCGCTGATTTATAATTATGCTTTATTCAACCTGTTTCTGCATACAACAAGTTTAAAGTGTCCTGGCGGTTTACCGCCGGACGGGTCATAATGCCCAACGTATAACCCGGGTTTATAACCAAGGCTGCACTTAAGAATAATCAAATATGAGATATGTCATACCTGTGACATTGAATCACGTCGTGGGTTTACCAATTTTTTCTAGTGAGGGTGATAACTCAAATCTGGAGTGCTGACAACTCCCACCATGCTTTGCTGGTTTGTAATGAAATCATGCCGAGTTATGATAAACTCCGGACGATCATCCTGGCGACTTATAGTCAAAGCCAGGCTGGGTTAATAAACATCGGTTTATAATTGAATGTGGTCTGACAACTTGTAGCTGAAAGCCAAGCCGGTTTAACAAACACCGGGTTAATTTGATGACTTATAGTCATGCCGGGTCAGTAGACGCCGGTTTACCGTAAAACCTTATCAAAGAGAAAAAATCTTGACAAAGGCAAATAAAACCGTGTAGTCGAGGCTTTTCAAGGGCTGCCAGGCCCAAATTCGAGGCTTTTCATGGGCTGCCAGGCCGCTGAGTTAAACCATTTTGCAAAGCCTTTCAAGATGGGCCTCCAATTAACCAATCGTCGTTTTAACTTTGACAAGTTCAGGGTCTATATAAGATTGACTTGTCAAACATTCGGCGGGTCATGCCAGGATTACCTGGGAGGAGTGGCTTACTTGATAAAGGCAGGTTAACCCAGGGTTTTAGGTGAATACACCAGGCTTCCAAGCATGCTTGATAGCATATTACAAGGGTCCTTTTAAACTCTTTGTTGCCTTGCACAAAGAGCCCCCAAGTAACTTTGTGAGTTGTGCTCTATGGGTGCCTATGTTTGAGCTGTGCATAGAAACAAGACTCTGTTTGGCCCCTTGGGTGTGAAGCTCCCAAGCTGTATTGTGGCGTGATAGCCGGATTAATGGACAGAACTCCGCTTTGTAAGATGAAGCCCCCATGTAACCAGTTTTATGCTCTTATGATAATATTGGCTTGATAGCCGCATCAAGAGGGTAGTAACACTATGTTGTCTTTGGTGAATACACCTATGTTTGAACATGAAGCCCCCAAGTGATCATATGAAGATGAGCCCATAAGGCAGGATACCCATGTTTGAACCGCGCGTTAGGGCAGCAGGTCCTCTTCGGCAACCTTTAACTTATTGCATGAGATAAATTCTTCTTGAACCGGATGGTAAACCGGATATTGAGAGCTTCAAAGCTTTATGGGAGACATCTTTCCCTTGAACCGGATCTTAAACCGGAATCTTCATTTTCAGCCGGAAATTTTCTGACGAGCTTTAAACTCGAACTTGCGAGAGATTAATTCTTTTTGAACTGGAAATTCTTAAACCGGATTTGAGAGCTTTAGAGCTTTGTGGGAGAACGGATTTCCCTTGAACCGGATTTTAAACCGGCATTCTTCATTTTGAACCGGAAATTTTCTGACAACCTTTATACTTTCATAAATATGGTAGTAGCCTCCAGGACCGGGTTATCTTTCCCTCCAATGTCCCGGGCTTCTTGAATTCACCGAAAACCGGCAACACTTGCTGAGTCATATCATTGTAGCCCCCGAGTCTCAAGGCGACTCAAGGAGTTGGCTTGAGATTCTCCATATTTGACCGTGATATAAACCGGCATAAGTTGTATATCATTGGTGTTGATAGCAAGATGTGAATCCACAGAAGGTTGAGGTAACTGCGGCGGGTTATAAATGATCCCGTATGAGCCGTGTCAGCAACTCGGCCAATGGTTCCTTCCAACTACCGATTTGAAGTTAACCAAACTGTAGTGGCGGCGACTTGTGCGCCTGCCCGTTGAGCCACCCAGTATAGACGGCGGCTGATAGTATATGATAATTTGCCTCCATTTTGTTGAAAGAAATCCGGGCTACTCAAGCTGTGACTTGCTCATACTCAATAAATAGCTCATGCAGAAAGGTGAGGCCCGGTGTGTTGATGTAGACCGGGCCGCGAGAGACGGACAGTAAAGATGTCCGCAGCATCAGAGGCAACATAGATGAGTCGGCCACGGCGTCGTACGCCGGTGCGGACAAGCAAGTTGTCCTCCTTGTTGTAAGCCGGCGCAGACGCGTGAACCGGCCACGAGAGCGGACGGGCGAGTTGTCCGTGGCATTGTAAGCCGGTGCGGATGCGCAGGTCAATCACAGACGCAGTCCCGGCTAGTTGATGTAGACCGGGCCGCACGGGCGGTGGCTTGTGCGCATCCATTCATTGGGTAATATGTTACAGTCTATCTCCGGACGGAATATTGTCAGCCCGTGCTCCATACCCATGGTATAAACCACATTTGTAGTGAATGATTGTCCTATATATAAAAATACACAGATCAAAGTAATTGTTCTTTGACAAAAATAATACGTGCTAATAAATAGACCTTAGATGGATAGCACCTGATTCGTTTAGGCCGGAAATTATCCGCCACAGAGTTGATGATCACTATGGTGATGCTGAAATCAATCATGGCTGAACCGGCCACAGTGTGGTATGCCGGTGCGGACGGGTGTGTCGGCCATGACGTTTGTAAACCAGCGTGGACAATGAGTCAGCCGCATGCGCGGACGGATGTAAACTGAACAGCGGGGGCGGAGATTTGCACGTGTATCCGTCGAGCAACATGGCTCGGAAGAACGCCAGTGCAAAATTTATGCTGGCACGTGCTCCATGTCCACGGTATAACAATACCTTTGTCATAAATAATTATCCTGCATAAAAACATTGCAGACCACGAAAAAGATAAATTGTTCTTTGATAAAACAATAAGTGCTAATAAAATAATTTTAGACGGATATCACCTGATGGTAGATAATAGCAATGCTCCATATGGTCGGGCGAGTTAAGGTGCGGTAAACCGCGCGGACGGCGAGTCAATCGTGGGCGCTATCTCGGCAAGTGTATGTAAAATGTGCCACAAGAACGACGACTTGCGAACGTATTCGTTTGGCAGCACGGCATGGATAATTGCTAGCGCAAAAGTTATGTAAGCGCGCGTCCCTTACGCACACCTTTATAATGAATATTGATCCTGGTGATTATCAGATGAGCGCAGATGCCGATGACGCATAATGCCTTGCCCAGTGGGACTCTTACCCCATTATTGTTGGCAGACTGCGGCGCGCTGCTCCAAGTCTTTGAGTCAACATGCATGCATGCACTGCTCCAAGTGTTCCATTATCTTCCAATTTTCTTTTGCTTTGTATCACTAAGACAAAATCACATCAGCAGGGGGTGCCTTGGCAAAGCGGGGGCGAGTCACGGCGCTTTAGGGATGAGATGACGGTGGAGGCGGAGATGTGGCGGCTCAGCGAGGACGGGCGGATCTGGCCGCCGGGCGTCACGCGGGCGGGCGCAGTAGTCCAGATCATGGCCAGCTCTGTTTCCGGATTGTGGCCCCTTTTCCCTTATTTTTACCGCTCCGTACTCTTTCCTGCGATGTGGCCGGCTTTGGAAAATACTGCATCCGCTCCCGTCATTTGCTAACCTTCTCTTCATCTTTTCTGTTAGGTAACCACAGCATTTTCCTAGAGTGCATGAGAGCTTTAGACTCAATGGAGTTGACACCTTTGTGAGTCAGAAATTTACCAAGTAGAATGATGAGCTTATCATGCAGTTCTATTCAATAACTCATTTCTACCCAGATGGCAAAATAGTTTGGATGTCTGAAGGTACTAGGTACCAGTCTTCTGTTGCTGAGTGGGCCAAGCTGATTAATGCCCCTGAAGAAGCTGAGGATGATATTGATGTCTATGCTGAGCGCAAGAAGGATAAAAAATCCATGGCCAACATGGACAAGAAGATACTCGACAAGGCCTTGGAGACACATAAGCTAGGCTCAGTATACTATCTGTCGTGGAATTGTCACGGCAGATGTCCTAGTGTGAGGACTTAGTCGTGAGGCCAACACATCTATGTGGTAGCTTGAGAGGGGTTGATTGGGATGAGAGACGCAGGGCGGATCAACACACAAGACAAGGGTTTAGACAGCTTCGGGCCTCGGGAAACATCATCCGGTAACAACCCTACATGTTGTTTGTGGCTAGGTCTCATTATACTCATGAGGGAGTCGCCGTAAACCGGCTCTCCTCTAGTTGTGTCTAGCCTTATCGATTGTTTCTTCTTGCTCGTCCCCCTTTGGGGAGCCCTGCCCCTCCTTATATATGTTGAAGGGGCGGTTTACATGACTAGTCCTAGTTGGATTAGGATTACTCTATTACAAGTGGAGTCCTAGTCTTGCTTCCTTTGTAGGAGAATATTCCTTGTGCTTTCCTCATAAACCGGCGCACCATAATATGAACCGGCCTTCCAACCACCTTCTAGGCCATCGGGTCTTGTTGTTCCTCTGACCCATTCGTCGGGTCACCCATGAGTCGCCAGGCTCGGGCGGGTCACTTAGTGAGTCGTCCAGTCCGGCCGGGTTATACTTCTGGCCGGGTTACGCCGCAGGGTATATCCCCGACACTATCTGATGTCAGGACTGGGCACCATGAACACCATTTTGAGGCATACCTCGTTGCCCAAATCATGAGATCACAGGATGATCAGAGGCCACTCCATCAACTTGCTTCAGCTATTTGATTTACCACAAAAATTCAAAGTGATGAGCTTGATAGTTAAAACCATCAAGAGAACAACAACAGACCAAAAGAGATGATGTGGGTATGCTCCACACATACAGATGCTCATTAACTCCAAGATGAGCAAAGGTGTGTATCTGTTGGACAAAGAGCACCTTCCCTTGAGACCTAAGCCTGAGGACAACACAATTGTGATGGATGCTTCAGATCCTAATTTAGTTGAGGCTCAGGAGAAGAGAGCAAAAGCAAAAGCAGAGAAGGCAGCCAAGATGCCAAATGCTGAAGAGTCATCTCAAGTTTTTCTCAAGTCTAAACAAGACCAACTTGGCTATCTCATTCAGGCTACTTTCAGGATTGAGAAGGGATTGGCCACCCTGACTCAGAATCAAGAGAGTCTTGAGAGAAATTTTGAGACAAAACTTCATGACTTGGATGTCAAGGTGACAGAAATTTAGACTTCTGTGGAGAAGATCCAAGAAGAGCTTGAGGACAGGAGTGACAAGACCACCACTAATGTTTATCAAAGGGTGCCTAGAAGACAGAAGTCTGTAGCAGTGCCAGTGACAAACACCAGAACTACAACTTCAGCTCCTGCAACCACATCTTCAGTTGCCCCTCCGGTTGCAACTCCTCCAGTGCCTACAACCTTTTCAGAAGCATTTGTTGCAGGATTCCTCTCCACTCCACCTCCTGAAGATCAAGCTTAGATAGCCGCATAACACTATGCATTTTCAAGCTTTTTCGTAACTTGTTGCCAAAGAGGGAGGAAGTGTATAGATCATAGGCTTCGAGAGAGAGAGAGCTTCGCTTCTTTTTGGCTCTTTTTGCTACTTATTTGCTTGCTTGCTTGGATGATGCTTTATGGTTATGTGTGTGAGATACTTGTTTGGTCATGTGTTTGTTCATATCATACTTAATGTTTGTTTTTGCATGATGATATTATTTGTCTCTTATCTATGATCATTCACACTTTGCCTTGGTGATGAGTGCATGTTCCACTTTCTATCATTTTGAGCGCTCCACCAAGATGTATGTGACATGGAAGAGTAACCCATCATCCTAATTGATTGTGCATTTGCATTCAAAAGAAAAATTTAAATAATGCAAAAAATTAGGGGGAGCTATTGTTTATCACATACTTCTCAAAGTGACGATGTATTTCATTCTTATTATCATTTGTCGAAGCTTTGATCTATATGTTGTCATCAATTACCAAAAAGGGGGAGATTGAAATTGCAACTAATCCCTGGGTGGTTTTGGTATTTCTTAACGATGTATAACTCATTGAACTAATACTCTTTCAAGACGATCATTTCAGAAAGTTCAATGATTGGCATGGCATGGACTAGAGATGTGGACCCCTCAAAATGCTAAGGGCACATGTTGCCAAAAAGCTCTAGACTCTACATTTTCATTTAAGTGATCCAAGATCACATTGAGTCCATAGGAAAGCCAATACTATTAAAAGAGGATGAGGTGTTGCTTAATGGCTTACTTGCTCAAAATGCTTAGTGATATGCTCCAAAAACACTCAACCACTTTCTCATATCCACATATGTCCTAAACCTAAAGTCAAACTCGGCCCCACCGATTTGATCTATCCGGCGCCACCGAGTTCATTTGACATAGCCACTACCACAAACCCTAATCACTTTGGTCTCACCGATAGGGAACTCGGTATCACCGAGATGGGATTGCAAACTCTCTGTTTCCCTTCATAACGTTTCGGTCTCACCAAAATGAGCAATTGATCCCACCGAGTTCGCAATGCAATCTCTTGTTTCCTTTTCGTAATGTTTCAGTCTCACCGAAAAGAGCGATCAGTCCCACCGATTTTGCCTGACCAACTCTCTATTTGCCTATTACTAAAATCGGTCCCACCAAGTTCATGTGATCGATCTCACCAAGATTAAGTTATGCCCTAAGCCTAGCACATCGGTCCCACCGAGTTGATCATGTCGGTCGCACCGAAAAGCCTAACATTCATATTTTGAACTGAATCGATCTGACAGAATTTCACTATTCAGTCTCACCGAGTTTGGGAATCTGTGTGTAAGGGTTAGATTTTGTGTGGAGGCTATATATACCCCTCCACCCATTCTCCATTCACGGAGAGAGCCATCAGAACGTGCCTACACTTCCAGCATTCATTTTATGAGAGAGAACCACCTACTCGTGTGTTGAGACCAAGACATCCAATCCAATCACAAGAATCTTGATCTCTAGCCTTCCTGTCGTGGATTTGTCACGGCAGATGTCCTAGTGTGAGGACTTAGTCGTGAGGCCAATGCATCTATGTGGTAGCTCGAGAGGGGTTGAGCGGAATCGAGAGACGCAACATAAGACAAGGGTTTAGACAGCTTCGGGCCCCGGGAAACATCATCCGGTAATAGCCCTACATGCTGTTTGAGGCTAGGTCTCATTATCATCACGAGAGAGTCGTCGGTAATCCGACTCTTTGTTTCTAGCCCTAGAGATTGTTTCTTCTTGCTTGTCCCTCTTTTGGGAGCCCTGCCCCTCCTTACGTAAGTTGAAGGGGCGGGTTACATGTGGAGTCCTATTAGGATTAGGACTAGTCTACCTTCTAATACAAACCAGATACAAGTCTGGGTCTTAACTCCTTGTAAGGTAAATATTCTTCATACCTTTCCTCTTAAACCGGCCCACCATTAATATACACCGGCCTTCTGGTCCTTAGGCCTTGTCATCCGTCTGTCCCGCCCGCCGGGTTATCAGTGAGTCATAATGTTCGTCAGGTTGCTTGTAAAACGTCTGGTCAGTGTGGGTCGCCGGTGAATCGCCAAGTCTGGCCGGGTTATACTTCCGGCCGGGTTACACCGTGGGGTATATCCCCAACATTATCCCCCAAGTTTAGCTTGGATTTCTCCATGGTAAACTTATGCTGCAAAATAAACACAAGAACAAAATTGACAGGTTGTGCTCCGGGTTCAGAATTCTTGTAAACTGGCACCTGATCATCCTTAATTCCAATTGTCATTCCTCCTTCTACAAAATCTGGGTCAATAGACCAACTTCATAATAAATTTTCTTGTAGAATAAATATTGTAAATAAAGAATCCATTTGATTCAGCCTTGAATGCTCTGACTTGACAAAAATATTGGTCTTCAAATATTCAACTGATATTCAGCCGGCTTGAAAATGTAGAATTTGCCAAGCTATGATTTCCAAAATCGACGGGTTATCAGAACTGATAATTCCGGGTCAAGATTGTTGCCAACGCCGGTTCATGATTGTTGCCAATGCCGGTTCATGATTATTGATGATGTCGGGTTAATCTGGTTTATTCAAAACCAAGAATTTGAAGATTTCTCTCCCTTATATTCATATTACCTGTTGCCCTCAAGTCTTGAGCAGAACAAAGTGATGGCTTAAGACTTGCTTCAATATAAATAATGACACTTAAGAAGAAATCCATGTTGTTCATCCCAGTCACTTAGTAAAAACTGAATACTCCATATTATGTAGCCCCTAAGTGCAGGGTTGTCATGCTTGCAGCAACATGGGACTTGTAATTGCCTAATGCTCAAAAAACTTCAACCAGTGTAGCCCCCAAGGGCCGGGTCATTATGTAATAGTGAGCAGGGACTTTATAATTTTAATCATGCTTTATTGAAAATAACATCATATGATGTAACTCCACCATGGGGCTTGAACACACGTCCACAGCGTTAAGAGCTTTGTGCTTTACCAACTGAGTAGTGGACCCTTGAATATAATGGATTCAGACTTGTGTACCTTGAATCATTGATAGGAGCAATTGGTAGCCCCCAAGGGCCGGCTCATTATGATGTGATGAGTCGGGTCTTCAACAAGGCCAAAAATGACTTTACATTAGCCCCCAAGGGCCGGCTCATTGTGCATGCTTGCAGCGACATGAGACTTGCATATTTGATATAATCTCAACTTGAATAATTTAGCCCCCAAGTGTCGGGTCGTAAGCCTGCAGCGACTTGGGACTATTCCTTCCATTGTAGAATAAATCATATCCATCGATAAAATAATATCCATTACGCTAAAGCGACTTTGAAAACTTCAATTATAATACTGGTTATTGATAACCATAATAAAAATCCAGCCATGTTGGCTATTAAAGATTTGAATAATATAATCCAATGATTTATAAGCGCATGTTCCAATGGTGCAATCCAAATATATACTGGCAACTTATAATCCCAAGCCAGTCTGGGTTAATAAACACTTGATAATTTATCATCATACTGGCAACTTATAGTCGAAAGCCAGGCCAGGTTAATAAACGCCGGTGATTTATAATCATGCTTTATTCAACCTGTTTCTGCATACAACAAGTTTAAAGTATCCTGGCAGTTTACCGTCGGACGGGTCATAATGCTCAACATATAACCCGGGTTTATAACCAAGGTTGCACTTAAGCATAATCAAATATGAAATATATCATACCAGTAAGGGTGAATCACATTGTTGGTTTCCCAACTTTTTGTAGTAAGGGTGATAACGCCAATCTTGAGTACTGGTAACTCCTTCCATATTTTGCGGGTTTATGATAAAACCGTATCCGGTTGTAATAAACACCAGATTATCCATATATAATACTGGCGACATGTAGTCGAAACCAGACCGGGTCAATAAAGGCCGGATTATAACTGATCATGTACTGACAACTTGTAGTTGAAAGCCAAACCGGGTCAATAAACGTCGGTTTTATCAAAAAATGTTATCAATCTTATCCAAGGAAAAAGAACTTGGCAGATAAAAATAGAAAAGGAACATGCGAGGCTTTTCACGGGCTACCAGGCCCCAAATCGAGGCTTTTCATGGGCTGCCAGGCCACTGAGTTAAACCATTTTAAAAAGTCTTTTAAGATGGACCTCAGTCTTTAACTAATCGTCGTTTTAACTTTGACAAGTTCAGGGTCTATGAGATTGACTTGTCAAACGTTCGGCGGGTCATACCAGGTTTACCTGGACGGCGTGGCTTACTTAAAGAAGGCAGGATAACCCGGGGTTTTAGGTGCGTACACCTAGCTTCCAATCCTGGCTTGATAGCCTATTACAAGTGTAGACTCTTTGTTCATTGCGAAGCAAAGAGTCCCCAAGCAATACTTTGAGCTGTGCTTAGTGGGTGCCTATGTTTGAGTTGTGCTTTTGCAACACTCTCTTTGGCCCCTAAGTAATTTTCCTTGTGGCTTTGCGCCGATCAAGAGGTGTAGCTATGGTTCGAATACGACCAAGCCCCTAAGTGATCTTATACATATCTTGATAAGCTGGATACATGGACAATCAGAGCTTCGCTTTATAAACAGAAGCCCCCACGTGATCAATAATATGATAAGCCAATAAGGAAGGATACCCATGTTTGAACCGCGCATCATGGCAGCAGGTCCTCTTCGGCTACCTTTAACTTTTTGCAAGAGATAAATTCTTCTTGAACCGGAATTTTGAACCGGATATTGAGAGCTTCAAAGCTTTCTGGGAGACATCTTTCCCTTGAACCAGATTTTAAACCGGAATCTTCATTTTCAGCCGGAAATTTTCTGACGGCCTTTAAACTCGAACTTGCGTGAAATTAATTCTTTTTTGAACCGGAAATTCTTAAACCGGATTTGAGAGCTTCAGAGCTTTTGTGGGAGACAGATTTCCCTTGAACCGAATTGTAAACCAGAATCCTTTCGGATGACCCAGAACTTCTTCATTGAGTCGGGATTTTGTAACTATCATATACTTTCTAAGCCGGAAGTTTTCTGACAGTTTTTAAATTTTCATCAATATAACAGTAGCCTACGGGACCGAGTTATCTTTCCCTCCATCGTTTTGGTGTTCTTAAACTTTGTTGAAACTCGCAAGATTTGCTAAGTCGTGTCATCGTAGCCCCCAAGTCTTAAGACGACTCGAGGAGTTGGCTTGAGATTCTTCATACTTCGCCCTGATATAAACCGGCATATAGCTGAATAGCAGACCATTGTCATATGTTGAAGCTGGAAGCAAGGTGGCAAGTTAATGATCTTCGCAACACTCATTGTATATCCTTGGCGTTGATAACGCAATGCAAATCCACGGAAGCTTGAGGTCAATCGTGGCGGGTCATAAATAACTACGTATGATTTGTGTCAATAATCCGGCCAGCGGTTCATCCCAGCTGGTTGTTTGAAGTCTAACCAAACTATAGTAGCGGCGACTTGTGCGCATGTCCATTGAGTCATCCATCGCAAACGGCGGTCAATAAACAACTCATGCAGACAGGCGTGGCCCAGTGTGTTGATGTAGACCAGACCGCGAGAGACGGACGACAAAGACGACCGCGGCTTCAAAGGCGGCACAGACACATGAATCGGCTGCGGCGTTTTAAGCCGGTGCGGGCGGGAGAATCGACCGTGGGGGCGGACAATAAGTCAATTGTGTGTGTTGATATAGTGGGGGTGGCCACCTGCGCAGGATGAGCGCTAGTGCAAAAAATAATACTTGGCCACGCGGCTTTTACAACACCGTTTTGTAAGAAATAATGGTCCTGCGAAAAATATCCCAGACTAGAGTAATTGTTCTCAAATGATTTAATATGTGCTGATAAAATACTTAGAAAGGATAGCACCTGGTATTTTTTTGTTGGACCGTCGAGTTGGCCGCGGTTCAGCGATTTGCTCACATATACATTCAGCACCACAACATGGGTGAGCACCGGTGCAGAATATTGCTAGCGTACACTCCGTACCCACCGTATAAATCACTTTTGTAGTGAAAAATTATCCCATATACAAAAAATGTATAGATCAAAGTAATTGTCCTTTGACAAAGAACAATATACGCTAATAAAATAAACTTAGATGGATGTCACCTGATGATCTAGATGGTAGATGATCTGTGTGCAATCGTACATCATGTCCAGATGATCCATACGCAGACCGTGGTAGCATTTTTCACGTGATATGCTTTGTAAAGTCAATGGTTGTTGGGGGCCGTGCCACTAGTGGATGTCTCATGCATGCGAGTACATGGCTGTTATTCTGTTTCTATCTTTTCCTCTTTCTTTCCAACGATGGACAAGGCAACTGTGGTCGGCTGCTGCGGAAGCCAGGTGCAGAGGTGAGCATGGCGGCGGTCCATGGCAACAAGTCGAGTTTGGCGGAGTCACGGGGCAGTTCCTGGTGTGAACGATAATGAAGCGGCTCAGAGGCCAAGGTGGATCAACGTGCGACGACTCATGGCGTAGCAGAAAGGCAGCCGGGCAGTGGCTCACCGGCACGTGGGACGGAGCCTGACCCGGAGCAGTGGCGACGCGGAACCAGCCGCGAGGCGGAGAGCGAGGTGAGGACCACGGGCCTTAGGCCAACTCCACCGCGCGACCCTATCCTGTCCGTCCCGGTCCGTTTGGGGTAAAAGGGACAAAGGAGGCGGCCCAGCGCGCGGGCGCAAATGGACTTTTGTCCGTTTTGTGTCTGCTTTCGACCCATCCGCGGCCCAAGTTTGCGCCGCTTTTGGGGTGAAACGGACACCACGTGGATGCGCGGCTCGTCTGCGCGTATCCTCCCCTGGCCCGCCCGTCGGTGGCACAGGACGGGCCTTTTTCTATCCGCCCCCCTCCTCCCTCCGGCCGCATCCACCCCACTCTTCCACACTCTTCCCCTCTCTCTCCCCTTCGCCGCCGCCGGCCGCCCGCTGCCATTGCAGCCGTGCACCTCGGACGCGCGCTTGCCCAGCTTGTTCCTCTCGTAGCCGCCGAGCTACCCAAGCACGGCCACCTTGTTTGCGCACCAGCCGGCCGGATTTGGGGCGGATCCGGTCGGTCTTGAGCTATCCCGGTTGTGGGAGGCCGGGCGGCGCCATGGCCTGGCCGGGCACCTTGCCGGAAGGCCCTGGCAGGGCCGCAAGGCCACATGTAGGCAGTGGCTCGTCCTCTAGTTGCTCGGATCTGCACCACCGGTGGTCCGCCGGTAATGGCGGCCGGCCGGGCTCGGTGCTTGCCCAAAAGCTCGTCGGCGCACCGTTGCCCCTCATCAAGTGCGACCACTGCCCAAGGGTGGTCGTGCGCCGCGTGTCTACAACGCCGGAGCATCCCGGGTGGGTGTTCATCAAGTGCTTAAACGATGGGGTCTTTTAGCTTCGGTGCATGTTTGCGCTCTTGGATTAGACTAGTGGTGCTAACTTTAAGTTTTTTTGTGTAGACCGGATGCAAGTTTTGGTATTGGGAAGAAGAGTACATCGATATGTTGATAGAGCGAAATGTAGTGCATGTTCATGCACTTTTAGCTAGCTTAGAAGCTTTAGATGAGACAAGTGCATTTGTTGCTAGATTAGAGTCTAGGCACGATACTACGTGCGAAGAAGCAACAAGGCACGATACTACGTGTGAGGAAGCAACACCGACTTCTGGCTTGAAGAAGAAAGGAGGGGGCAACGTCGTGCCTCCTCCACAGATCAACAATGAGTGCATCGAGAAGGCGCTAACCCAACTCAAGGGAGCAGTTATGGAAGTTGGGTATCTTCTCAAATGTATTCTTGTGGTTCTTGTTTTCTTTGGGCTTGTTTTACTAGTCAAAATGTGATGATGTATTGTTATGTACCGAAAATAAATGATAAAAAAAGTTTAAGGACTTGCAAAGAAATATACGCGGACAGGATGGGGCAAATGGATGTGGCCGCGCGCTGGGCGCACGGCCACCGCATCCCAGGACAGACCCGGACACGACCCCAAACCCCTATCCAAACGGACCAAAACCGAACAAAACGGACGTCCGTTTGGGGTCGCGTTGTGGAGTTGGCCTTAGCGGAGGCGGCAGTACAGGCGGCTCGCGTGTGAGACCAGGGCGTTCTCGGCGGCAAACAAAAACGAGGACCGAGTCGGCCAGGCAAGCAGCGATAGCGGGCGGCTCAAGGTGCAGCGGCGGCCAGGGCAGCTCGGAGGTGCAGACATGCGGCAGAGGCGGATTCCCGGGTGGCGGCTCGGACACGGCCGAGGCAGAACATGGCCGTTTGCTCGAAAACGAAGACTGAGGCGGAGACCAAATTCGTGGCTTGATCCACTCCTGCCATGGCCTGCCCATAATACCATATAATCGATCTATCCGCCAAATCTCCGTGAGCATGCATATACTAGTCTTCTGGTCAACCTTGAGTAGATCTCGCATAGAGTAAAAAAGGTACGTATTGTATAGGGCTAGTACTCCAATCCTTAGCAGAAACCACGGGGCTTTAAACCTGTAACCCGGCAACACACTCTTTCCGGGACTCGGCAGATTAGACAACAGAAATTTTTGTCGGTCTCGAACCGGACTCAGCAGATCAGACAACAATTTGACAGTTTGCAGGAATTGACGTACAAACAAAGTCAATCCTCCGTTGGTTTCGATAGATCGCTTCGTGTCGCCGGCGGCGCACAAAACATCAACGGAAATGTTAACGCCCACACGTGTGGGCGTTCACCACCCCGACCACACGCAAGGATCTCCGTTGGCTTCGGTACGCACGAATCTTGTAGCAAACAGACCGGTTTTCGGCGCCACGTAGGACGAGTCTCATGTGCGGTGTGCGAGTCAGTTCGCCCGCACGGTGGTTGCCATCCCGTGGTCAGCGGTTGCCACTTAGAGGCGTGCGGTGGAACTGCCATGCGCCTGCACGCCATGCTCCAACCGCGGTTGACGTTAAACATGTCGCACACCCCTCCACCCTCTCCCTCACGGTTCCATTTTACTTACCCGCGACGCATTTACTGGCACAACCCACTCGCACTTGAAACCCCTGGAGGAGAAGGCGAGAGGAGAAGGCGACGGCGGAGGCGGAACAATCGACGGTGTTCGCGGCCGTCGGTGGTGCTCGCCGGAGCGGAGCGGCTTCGCCGGAACCCGTGCGGGTTGAAGGTAATGCTCGCTTCATCTCTCGCAACCACTTCCTGCATTTTTTCCCCTTTCCCTCCCTATTCGATTCCTAGATCGATTCATAGAGATTCTGGCGATTCGGCGGTGCGTCGGCGTTCCCGCCGGCGCCGAAGTTGTCTGCTAGCCGTTTTTTGGTGGCACTGGGCAGTTTCGTCGCCGCCGCGGCGGCATCGTCGGTGCGGTTATGCCTGTTCGGAGGCACGCACTAGTCTTGCGCATGGATTTGGGAGGTGTCCCCCGGTTTGTTTTGATGCCCATTGGTTTGAATTTGTGTTTGCAGTCAGTTCGTGCGAGAATTTTGAGGGTGATTTTGAAGTCGAAGTAGTTGCCATTGAAACCTAGATCTAGTTAGTTTGGTTTTGAAACTGTAGAACGAGGCGAACTTGGCAGAATGACTGAACGTGAACAAATTGTGTGGCAACTAAACTCCCTGAACAAATGTGATAGTTGCCACAAACGTGTTTTCCTTTGCGGCAACAAATTACTGAAAATGTCTGTCATAGTTGCCACATTCAAGCTTTCACATATGGCAACTAATTTTTATTGAATGACTATGATAGTTGCCACACCCACGCTCCTCCATGTGGCAAACTGAATTTTGCTGAATTTATATGATAGTAACCACAAACATGCTTTTTCATTGTGAGATCTAATTTTTTCTGAATTATTTGTTATAGTTTCCACACTTTGATAGTTGCCACAATCGGTAGTCAATGCAGTTTCGGCATCCAGCTGCACTGGACGGCAACTAATGTGCACATCGAGTGTGCGTGTTTGCTACTTGGATTGTATAGTAATGTGGCAAATAGAATGTGAACACAAATGTCTGTTGCCACAATGCAGATATGACAGTGTGGCAAATTGGCTGCATAATATGACAACCACATTTGCGCACCAATTGTGCCAGATGCCATATCATGTCTGTTGCCACATCATGTCTGTTGCCATGTTACAGTCAGTACAATGTGGCATTTTCATTGTACTACGGACGCAATTTTTTCGTTTTGCCACAATGACTTTTGTGATATCTGAACACACTGTGCCTGTTTTTCAGGTTATCGATTCAGATGTGGTTTCATTGCTTTTTTTGTACTATATTGGGCTAACATGGCAACTTCAACATTTTGTTTTCAAGTGCATTAACCAACGTGCTTACTTGCCACGTTTATGTTCTCGACAATCATATGGGGGGGAGGGGGGGCCGCGTGCGTGTTCATGCTATATTTTTGCATTCACTAGTTGACATTTTCTGTTAGGTGGCAAATGCTTACCTCTTGCATTTACATTTTCCCCCTTAACAATTTGGTCTGTTCCTACATCAGCAGAATGGCTCGTGGCGATCATCAAAATGATGACGATGATTTCATGGATCCACCACAGCGTAACCGGGCAACTGGACGGAGAAAAGAGGGCGACGAGGTAACTGTCCACACACCCGCCCCATCTCCTCCCGATTTTTGTTATTGGTTGGCACCTATATCTTTTGTAGTCGTCTGTCATGAACTAAATTCTCATGACATTGCAAAACATGGCAACAGCTGATCACTTTTGTGTCTGTTTTTTGCAGAAGAAGAAACGTGTTCGCAACAGAGCCTCCCAGGAACGTCTGACTGTGTTGATTGAAAAATTCACCGACGATCAAAAGGGGGCTGCTGCTGAGATGGGTATGCAGGCTCTGATGGATGTCCGGTGCACGAACCTTGTCAACCCTGTATGCGACTGGCTTGGTGAGATCTACGAGCCTGCCTCCAAGGAATTCGTGATTCCGGGACGCGGAAGACTTCCGTTGAACGAGGAATCCGTGTTCTGCACTTTGGGTGTGCCTCGTGGACATATCAAAGTCCCGTACGAGGTCAATAATGAGATCGAGGAAGCGTGTTCGCCCGTTTGTTTCCTGGATTGGAGTCCATGCCGAACACGTCTGTACTGGCAGATTCGTTGCAGGCCATGACGACGCACGGAGATGTTTTCAAGATGAAGCTACTCATGTACCTCATCTCAACTGTTTTCGCGCCGACCACTTCCCTTCGCCCAAGAAACAAATGTTTCCCCATCCTGGTGAATGATCCATCCTTTCTACTTTATTTTCCTTCAATCTTCTAGCTTCGATGTCACGTGTTAAGCTAATGACTGCCAGTGTTTTCGTTGTTTTTTTCGTTTGATTTCTGATGCGGCAAACTATTTCGCCCTGAAATTTTGTGTGGTGCAGGCAAATCTGAAAAATGTGAAGAACATGAACTGGTGTAAGTTTATTGCCGACTTTCTCCATGATGCTTTCAAAAACAAGATGTACCAGAAGGGTTGTCGACTGCATTTAATGGTATTTATTTACCAGATCTCTGTGTGAACTCTTGTTTATAACACAGTTTTATTCATGCATGGCAACCCGATCATAACAAGATGGCAACTGCCATAATGACAACGTGGCAACTGCCATAATGACAATATGGCAACTGCCATAATGACAATATGGCAACTGCCATCATATTAGCATGGCAACTGCTATCATAGTATGATGGCAACTGCCAGCACACTATGATGGAAACTAGCACATACATACTATCATTGGATCATACATTATCCTGCTCTTTTTCCCAACTACAAAGTACCCATGATGGCAACTGACATTTCTTTCTTTGTAAAATTGTTTTAAATCAGCTCATGTATGTCGACTGTCTTGATCTGTCCACCATGGATTTCTCTGGGGTAGGAGGCCCGCCGCCTACGCACAAGTTTGCTGTTTCTGCGTGGACCATCAACGCTGTCAAGACTGTGCTTGCCGCAGACAGGGCAACTGATACCACATATGGAAAACTACAGGTTAGTTTTTGTTTATCTCTTCACACGGCATGCTTACAAATTTGACATGAGGCAACCGTCCGTGGTTTATAAGGCATGCTTACAATTTCTTTTTGTTTTTCATAGCTGATGGCCAAGCATGCTATAGACTACAGCGTGTTTGGGGGGCCTCAAAAATTTGGAAAGTGGATGGACGTGCACTCAGCTCCGTCTTGCCCTTCTGAGGTAATCAAAATATCGACATCCATTGTTTGCCGTGGATTACTTGTTGATGTCGCGCAAGCGACTGCAATACGGGTTGTTGTTGATGCTTCTTGTTTTCGTGCACAGGCGAGGGCACCAGTTGAGCATCTAATTGGGCAGTTTGCATCCGGAATGACCGGCTTGCTCGGGAAGTTGGTTGAGGGGTGGACGTCCCTCAGTGCCTCTGACAGCGACGCGGTTGCGAGGCAGTTCACTTCATTTGTCCCAGAACGTACACATCGACCAACCGGTTGCCGTGGCCGGTATGACTACAACAGTTCCCAAGAGCCCGGTGACACACAAGATGATGTAGATGGAGACGCTGGCCTCAGCAAGGATGACGACGATGACATGGATAATGTGCATCAGGACACGGATGACGATGAACATGCTGAAGTTCGCACAGGCGCAACAAGGGAAAGGATGCAACAGATGCCCCCCCACCGGAGAAAGTGATAGAACATACGGCTGCGAGAGGCGAGGGGGTGTTGCCATCAAGGAGGGGGGAGGGCTCCAGATGATGTTGGGCAGGGTTCTCATGGCAAGAGGTCTAGGACCGATCCCGTAGCTGCCAGGAGGAGGTTCGACTTTCAATTTTAGTTTTCTGCTGTGTCTATTTTCTTGGAACAATCTCATCCATTTCTTTGCACTTGTTTTTTGTCAAGCGCGGCAATGGGTTTGTTGTCTGACAGTTGCCACCTTCTTTTTTCCCTCCATCTGTTACGTGCAGGGAGCCGACCGCTGGTGGACGAGCAGTTATGAAGAAACAGGCGCCAACGCCAACCCGTGTTTCTGCTCGCTTGAACAAAGGTGCCCCCATTGCGGTGACACCCCTTCCACCAGGTCTTCTCCTCGTACGACGACGACCAACACCGGGGATCCTGTCGTGTTGCCAGACCTGAGGAAGCCAG
This sequence comes from Triticum aestivum, assembly GCF_018294505.1. NCBI lineage: Eukaryota > Viridiplantae > Streptophyta > Magnoliopsida > Poales > Poaceae > Triticum > Triticum aestivum. The sequence continues at coordinate 84,602,347 of NC_057813.1, forward strand.
TCAAGAAGTATGTTTATCCATGTGCTTTCATTTACATAGTGGTATTTTTTCTTGAATTTCCAATGCTACTGTTTCAGCTTGTCACATGTTCTTCTGTCATCGTCCCCCACGCGGCAACCGCTATTTTTTCAAATGATTTCTTCCTTCATTTTTTTAGTTTACGGCAACTCCTATTGGTCTTTACATGGCAACTGGCATCTAGGCCAACTGGCAACTACCACTCTACCTAATGGCAGCTGCCATCTTTTACCTTTGGCTTTGTGAGCTCATCCCACACACAGGTTTCAAATTGCATTCCTGACAGAACATACATTTGTATCATTCTTCAAGTTTGCTAACATGGCAACTGCTGCTGAATGGCAACTGCTAACTATGACACATGGCAACTCATGTTCCCATTACATGGCAACTACCAGCTTTTCCACTTGTTTTTTCATTCTTTTAAGATTTCTACCATTGCAAACATATTTTTGTTCATTTTTTCATACCTTTCTCATGTGATTTTTTCTTTTTGCAGGGTGAAGAAGACTACTACGCGCGGGGCCAAGCATAGCAGTAAGGACCCGTTCGAACGCCTACATTCAAAGTTGTCAACGGGGGGCAACTCAAATGTACATGAGGCACCCGGCGACAACACTGCTGCTGCACCGATGACCGCTCCCACCAACTCTGATGCAAGTGGCCGACCATCTCCGCCGGCTGCGGATGTCCAGGCTAGAACAACAGGCATCCGTACATCGGGGAGTGACGAGTCGGTATCTGCCAGGACAGCTGAAATATTGCCAACTCTTCTGGCAATGAAGGATGCTGCTGTGAGCCATGCCACCCCATCAGCAAGTGTTGAAGTGGACGCTCCCGAGACGAACCTAGGCAAGGAAGATTCCCGCTCTTCTGACACTGATTCCAAGCGCGTGCGTGGTGGCACACCTGTGTCCACGACAGAAGCCGCTGAGGCGGCAGTTCATAAGGATATGCCATCTACAGGTGAGAGTCCTGGCACAACAGCTCCAGCCCCTGTCGGTGCAGATACTGCTAAGGTGACCGTGGCGCGTGCTGGTCTTCCACCTAGGCGTCGCAGCCCCCGCAAGCAACCAACAGTCATACCCAACGCACCGGCTGTATCTAGGAGCAGGAGAGACGAGTCTGGGTATGTTCCTGCGTCCACACTGTTCCCGCCACCCGCCAAAAGCAATGTGATGGAGAAACCGCAAGACCGGAGCACAATTGATGCAGGTGTGAAGCCGGGCACGAGTGACGCAGGTGAACGGCCGGAGCAGACTGCGCCTTTACCCGCAGTGGAAATCCCCAGCATAAATCTGCGCACTTCCAGGCTCCCAGTCAATGTCGGTGTCCCCTACAGCCCAAACAAGAAGATTGCCATGAAAGCTGCTGCTGATACCGCTGACAACACGCCCCGCCCTGCAAATAAGCCTGAACATTCTGTAGCGGCCGATTTAGATATGTTTGTTGATCTTTCACCATTGGATTCTGCTCCGCAAATCATTTGTGGTCCGGCCAGTAGGAATGAGAGGCACCCAATGGCATTTACCCCACTGAGCTTCAGCCTTGACATCAGTCAAGATCAACCGGTGGTGCAAGATCCTTTGCCAGTTGCCTTTGCTTTCCCAGGAGGCATGCCCGCAATGATGGCGCAGCCAATGGTCGAGGGCAGGAAGGCTGTCAAGTTTGTGGAGCCAATTGTGCAAGGTACACTTGCCGTGTCCTTATGATTTTCCTGTATACATCTTTGTAGTTTGAATTTTGTCCCAATCATATTCTTTTTGGGTGTTCTCACTTGTGATGGCAACTGCTATGTGATGACATGGCAAGTGGATTTGATGCACCATGTCCTACATTTTTTTGTTGCCATGCTGCATTTTTGACATTTGTGTAAACACGTGGCAACTGAAGTTGATTCATCATGGCAACTGTATTTGCTGGCACATGGCAAATATAGTGCATTCCACATGGCAATTGGATTTGCCACACCATGTCACCTGCATTTTTTGTTACCATTCTGCATTTTTTCTGTACGGCAATCACATGGCAAGTGGAGTTGACACAACATGGCAATTGCATTTGATGTGACATGGCAACCACAATCCATCTAGATGGTAATTCAGCACAACTGCATGGCAACTGTAGTTGCCATGACGTGGCCACTGTAGTTGCACCACACATGTCAATTTCCCCACTATTTTTCTACCTACATCTCACATCATAGACCCTATTTCCTCACAACCCATATGTTTTCTGACTTTCTCCTTATCCTAACACACTTTTTATTTTTTGAATCATTGCAGGCACCCCTGAGGAAATTTCACCGTCACTTGACGAAGCTTACCGCAAGATCGAGGAGGCAGCATTGCAGAGGAGGACCTCGCGAGGGCAAGGGCAATCAAGTTCCAACTTGCCTGCAGAGACGGCATCTGAGGATACCATCAGAAGTGCCACCCCTGGTTCTGTGAGACAGCAGAGGGTAGTTCACCCACCTCCCGCGGAAGACTACGAGCCCGAATTCAGGGCCACTAAGGAACAGACCCAGCTGTACGACATCATCAAGCGGTTTGGAAATGCGAGGGCCAGCAGCAAGCACATGAAGGAGTTGAAAGCGTAAATGACCACACCCTATAATCTCTCATTTTGCTTTGTTCCTTTCTTAACATTCATCTTCTTCGTACTCTCTATACATGATGCGCTTACGTTCTAGTTCTTTCATATATTTTTTTACTTAGCAGGCATGATTCTTCCATGTTATGTCATTTTCATACAGCTCATGTTTGGACAGAACCAAAGTCATTCAACGCGGAGCGACGTACGTCGACCTGGGTGATCTCGCCGAGTCCGTGAGGCCAAACGGTAAAATGTCGACAAATGTAGTTGCATGCGGGATCGACTACATCAACAATCACATCGATGTGTGTGCCGACAAGATCATCATGCATTACAGTGTGACATGCAAAATATGGGATGGTGACTTCCACCACAAAATCCTGAGGAAGAATTTCGCTCAACACGGTGAATTCAAGCTAACACTGAAGAAATATGTGAGTACTCCTCCCCTGTCTGCACTGTTTTTTCACATGGTGTGGTTTTTGCCATCTTATGCACTTGTGATTATGTGGCAGATGTTTTCATGTGGCAACAGCTGCCGTGCACATTTACTTCTTTTGTTTTTTGCATCCCGTGCGAACTACGTGGCAATTTGATTGTAAAATGCACGGCACATTTTGTTCACCCATAACCAAACATTCTACGTGATTCTATTTTTTTTGTTCCTCCGCTGTTCTTTTTGTGTAGTCTGCTTTCTCATTCATTCACTTTTCAAATGCAGGTCATGTTCCCCATGTTCCAGGATCTTGCACCACATGACACTCAAGACAAGTGTGGTCACCACTATGCGGTCTGTCTTGACCTGAAGAACCAACGTTTTGAGGTGCTTGATTCAATGCGTTCGGAAGCTGATTCAGATCTTACTACGCATGCCGAATTCTTCATCAACAACCTCAAAGAGACATGGAACCGTCACTACGAACATTCAAAGGTCCAGATCAGACATTTCCCGATTGAGTATGTGGCGACTGTGAAGCAAGGGAACACGTAATTTCTTAACCCCCTCCTTCATGTGCCGTTTACATCAATGCAACCCCTATTTTTGTTGTCACATCTGAATTGAAGTCTATCTTTGATACGTCTGTCCTTTTTTGCGTGTTCATCTGAGTCTTTTTCTCGTGCAGTACGGACTGTGGCTTTCATGCGCTGGAATACTTTGCAAAGTGGGAAGGCAGAGTTGTCCCCGCTATCACAGCTGCAATGGTCATTGAGCTCCGGAAAATCCACACATGGAACTGGTTGACGAATGAAGATTTCAACAAGCGGTCCGGAGCACGCGAGTTCGTGGAGGAAGCTGTCAAGAAAATCAACAAGAAGTACAAGTGATAACATGGTGTTACACACCGGACGCATACCTTACATTCTGTTGCCGAGGAATGTAAGGTACTTATCTCTTTGTTATCGTCGAAAACTATGTTTGTGTGCTATGTTACGACTGCAACCCCGAGCAGGATACTATGTAGTGGTGGTGTGTGAGCGACATTTAGTGGTTTCTGTAATATATGTGTGGATGTGAACACTTTTTAGGCGTTAATGCACATATGTTTTTATGTTTTATCATTATTACAATGGTTTCATCGCTTACAGCACCAGTTTGCTGTTTTGATTGCGTCTATGATGTTTTAAAACAGATGGCAAATGTAGTTCAACATACATGGGTAGCGAAAGTCATCGTCGGTTTTCATTTTGTCTGTTTTTCTTCTTCTTTTTCATCGCTAAGTGCATCGGCTAGCATGGGGTAGGGTTGATCATGCATCCACAACCTTGGCTGCAGTTTATGCACGTTACGCCTTTTTCCAACTTGTTTCCCATACATCGCCCACAACACACTATGTTTCTCTAAACCGCGTGGTATTTGTCATGGAAATATATGTCATGCAGAGTCATTTCAAATACCATGGCATATTTTCAGCAGAGCTAACATGGCAGATACAGTTCAAACAACATGGCAGATCAAGCATAATTAACATGGCAGATACAGTACAACTAACATGGCAGATCCAGTACAACTAAAATGGCCGATCCAGTACAACTAGCATGACATATTTAGTACAAAGTAGCATGGCATATATTTAGTATAAAATAGCATGGCATGGCAGATTTAGTACACATAACATGGCAGATTTAGTACCCATAACATGGCAGATTAAGTACCCATAACATGGCAACTGCATTTCTCCACTCAATGAATTTTCCTTCCACTTCTGATGCTCCTCAAGAGTTATTCTCCCAATTTTTTTTAAAAAAATCTGAACGTCTAGGGTACAAAACAAAATGTCCACAAGGACCATGTCACATTGCCCCAATTTCTGCTCATGGATTGCCCGCCCCTTTCTTTGTTTTCTTGTGTTTTGCTTGAATATCCAATCCTGACTTGTACCTTATCTCTCTTGGGCGACCCTTTGTGATGGAACGGGGTGGGTTCCTGACCTGGGTTTGTGTGCTTGCTGTTCCAGATCCTATCTCCGAGTTTTCAGACGATGGCCCCGTTGATGAAGGCACACTTGATGTGCGGGGGAACCGGTGTAAGGCTTCCTCAGCTTTCCTCTTCTTGATCTCATCAAGCTCTCTTTTCAGTGCCTTCCTGTGTTTTTCTGCGACTCTCGCTGTCTCATCACTCTTGCACGCTTCATCAATTAGCTCAGCATAGTTCTTTGTCAGCACAACGTGCCTCACGGCTTCCATGGTTGACTCAGGTCTCTCATCATGCACAGCCAGAACCGCGTGTGTTGTCTGCGGCGCCAACGCGTCGTCAGCGTCCCAAGTCCATCGCCGCCTTATGAAATGGCGGGGCATCCGTGTCACAGCGTTCATGTCCATTACTTTTAGTATGTGACAACACACAATGCCGTCCCGTTCGAACTTGCAGCATTGGCAGTAGTATTCGCCTTGCTCGATCGAGGCTTTCACGAAGTAGTTCCTTCCTTTGTCTGGGTCTTCAGGTTCTGAATCCGACATGCCCAAAATAGAACACACCTTGAACGTATGTTCGTCCACCTGGAAAGCCGTGAACATGCTGGCACGCTTTATTTCTTCCTAGAATCTGCAAGTTTTGTCTGTTTTATGTTAATCTATCGTGCGATCTTTTTTTTGTAGCACGTTACGCTGTCATGGAAATAGAAATAGATTTTTGTTTGAATATGGCAAACATAGTACACTGAACATGGCAAACATAGTACACTGAACATGGCAACTGTAGTATACCAGACATGGCAACTGCAGTACACCAGACATGGCACCTGCAGTACACTGAACATGGCAACTGTAGTACACTGAACATGGCAACTGCAGTACACTAGACATGGCAAATGTACTACATTTTCAACTGGCCACTGTCATTTCCACACCAATATTTCCCCCAATGGAAGCACATTGCATAAAACATGGCATCTACATTTGAGTAAACATAGCAATTGCATTTTCAACAAACATGGCAGTTGCATTTCAGTAAACATGGCAATTGCATTTCAGCATATGCGTTGACAATATAACATTTTTCAGTTGACATTGGCATTTGCATACCAACATGCCCCAATGGAAGTACAGTTCATTAAACATGGCATCTGCACTTTATTGAACATGGAAAATGTATCCGAGTAAGCATTGTAAACAGAATTTTCATTGAACATGGCAACTGCAGCTGAGTAAGCATGGCAAACAGTATTTCATTAAACATGGCAACTGCATATCATGGCAACTGCATTGCACTCTACTAGGCACCTACTGCCTTAGTGCTTTTGCGCAAATAAGACCGTAACGCAACTGACTTACTTGTTAAAGATCTTGTTTGTGTATATCTTGCTCATTTGCCTCTCCATTGGTAAATACGTTAGCAATTTCGGCTGCTTTAGCGCGGTGGTAGCTTCTTGCTGTAGCTCAGATCCCAGAATTTTTTGTTGCAGAGCTGTGTACTGCTTGGCAAACTGTAGCAATGAGTTGCCAGGACTCACGTATCGCTTCAAAACAGCATTGAACCCCTCGCTGCGCTGCGTAGTCTGCAGAAAGGGGAAGAAGCACTGCATGAAGTAGGCGGGCACCCAGTACATTCGCTTCTCCCACAGGCTAGCAAGCGTCTCGTTGTCTTGGACTTGATGTGTTTCAACCATGGCCATCCAGCTCCTTTCAAACTCCTCGACCGTCAAGCTGTGGTCCACGCACAGCTCGAATGCCTTGTGCAGCTCTGGACGGTCAGCAAAGAACGGTCCTAGCGTCTCCTCAGCCTTCTTTATAATGTGCCACCTGTAGTGCCTGTGCACTGCCAACGGAAAGACCTCCTCTATGCCTGCACGCATGCTGAAATCCTGGTCTGTTATTATGTTCATCGGCGCAAGTCCATCCATGCACTCCAAGAAGGTCTTGAACAACCAGACGTACCCATCCGTGTCTTCGTTCCGAACGAGCCCGCAGCCGAACTGCAACGACTGATTGTGGTTATTTATTCCTATGAACGGAGCGCATGGCATCTTGTACATATTGGTGAGGTACGTCGCGTCGAATGAAATGCAATCTCGGAAATGTTTGTAGGCTCTCCTTGCAGCACCATCCACCCAATACATGTTCCTGACACGGTCCTCATCGTCCAACCTTATCCTGTAGAAGAAATCTGGATCTTCCTTTGCTTTCTCATCGAAGTAGGCAATTGTAGCCTCTATGTCAGCCAGCCTGCTCTCTCTATGGTACTTGGCCTGTAGGTTTGTGACGTCAGCCGATATGTACGACATGCTACTCAGTTTCCCCTTTTTGCTGTGGATGAGTGATAGTATCTGGACCATTCTTGATGGACCGACGTTACAATCATGTAGCAGCTTTACGAATTGCCTTTCGACTGGGGTGAATCCTCTGTGGGCGGTCAGAAATTTGACCAGGTCGAACTTCTTTATGAGTTTGTGGTTGTGCTCGTCAAAATATTCAGTGACCACATACTGTGTTCCATCTACGTTCAGCTTACACCGGACAGGGCATCCCGTCTTGAGAATGATTCCTCTTTTTCGTTCCGGAACGACAGGCGCATCACCTTTCCCCTTCTTGTTCCTCCGTGCCTTGTGGCACCTCATCTCACCTCTGCTGTACTCATTAGTTTTCTTAATTTTCCTATGGTACTCGGTGTTGACCGCAAATCCATGGAACTTTGCATATGTCTGGTAGTATTCCTTTGCTTCTTCGAACGATTCAAATCTCTGCCCAATGTACGGTGGCTGAGGTACCATGATCTCTGATTGCCCGCCATCTTCATCCCCTTCTGCCTCGTCGTCAGTTTCATCATTCACTTCAGTATCGGCGGCAGTTCCATCCACTTGAGTGTTGGCAGTGCTTGTGTTCAAAGGGGTGCTTGTCGGTATTGCTGGAATGATTGCCATTCTCGACTGTGACTCGAAATTGTCTGCGGCATGATTGTCTGCTGGCTGGTGGAACGCGTCTTCCGTGCGCTCAGAGCTCCCCGCAGTAGATGTCCCCGCGCCGCTGTTAACTGTAGTTGTAGGCCCTGTAATAGGAAAAACAGGTACGAGAGTAAGTTTTTTGTTTGAATAACATGTGTATCGCAACGGATCACATCATCTACGAGTGATTTGGCACGACATCATTTCAAACAGCAAGCCGTGAGTCTGCGCGTGGACATGTACGGCAGCTATAGCTGTCCAGTGATGGCAGCTACTGTTCAACAAACATGGCAACTATTGTTTTTGCCTACAAATAACTACAAATAACAAATGTAGTGTTGTTTTTGTGGTTCAGTTTTTTCCCTTACCTTGTTGTGTTGCATTTGACCTTCTTGTGTGGTCTGTGACACCAAAATGACGTGCTCCACCTGCAATTTGTTAAGCTTGCCATGAGACATTTGCCGGGTTACCACCGGCGTGATAACCTGTATGCAAAGTAGTGGTTGGTCAATTCATGGCAAATGCATTTTGTGTTAGCACGGCAACTGCAGTTGCCCCTGATGTGGCAACTGCAGTTTTACTGGCATGGCAACTGTATTTGTATCGGCATGGCAACCGCAGTTGTTCCTTCATGGCAGCTGCAGTTGCCATGGCATGGCAAATGTAGTTGCACTGGCATGGCAACTGCAGTTGTTCTTCCCTGGCAACTGCAGGTGTCCAGGATGGCAACAACAGTTGTCCAGGGATGTCAAGTGTAGTTTCTAATACATGGCAACTGTAGATGTCCAGTCATGGCAATTGTAGTTGTCAACTATGCTCCTTCTGCTAATTGATCATCCGCAACTTCACTTTTTTATGGACTCACCTGTGTATGACGTCGATGGCAGGTACATTGGTGCTGCCTGATGCCACGCGCTGCATGAAGGCTCTGCATTTTCACCCGTGGTAACTCGTGAGTCCTTTTGCCAGTTTTTTTGCATGTTCATTTTTCATGTCCACAGCAGTATGTGCTCTTTTCTCGGTTTGCATTACCTTGATTATCCATACAAGCTAGTTGAAGTTGGCTGCCCGTACATTTGTCAGTGTTAGCGCCTTGTGAGTGAACTTGCCACGGGGGGCCCCTAATTGTGTTTTGGTCATAAGAACCTACGAAAAAATGACAGTGTACGACATAAGTAGAATGTCATCTTCATCGTTGCGAAGATGGCAACTGTTCTCTTCTTTTGTTATCACGCATCATACCTACGCCTGCATACTGTTCTAGTAGTGGCAGCAACGGCCCTGAAGAGATGAGCTGACTGTACTCTGTTGCATCCCAAGGGGGCGTTTCTGGCCTTTGAGAACCCCAAGCATCAGCGCCATCTTCGTGATTCATTCTTTCCGTGTCTCGCTTCTTTCCAATGTGTTCTCAATCACTGCATGAACAAGAAGGCATCAACAATCCACAAGAATTGTATTCTTCTGCTGCTTGCACATAGAAGATATGGATGGCAAGCGACGGGTCAAAATAGGTGGCAGCTACTGACAACGAAAGGTGGCAACTGTCGTTATAAACAAGTGGCAATTAATTTCTTCCAACCCTCTTCATTCCAAAATTTGTCCCTCCTGTCCTTCTTTAGTGATTCCTACTCATCCATTTTTCATACTCAACTACTTGCGTCAATTAAGCTAGGAAGTTAAGTCAATTTCAAACGTAGTACATGGCAGATCTGGTGTACTCTGCCTGGCAATTGCGACTACACACTGAACCATGTAGTGTTCTACCCCTATAGCATAGATCCAGCACAAGACCGGGAGATTTTCATCCTTAAAGATGAGAAGGTCGAGATCGGGAGATTTTCACCTGGTTTTTAGACGATCGTCTCTAGAGGGCTGGGTTGGAGTTTGGGGCTGGGGGTGGGGAGGGTTGGGGTGTGGTTTTGAGGTGGGAGTGCCCTACGGATCTGATCTGTTTGCCACGGAAACCATAGAAGGCCGGCGACGGAGGTCGGGGTTCGAGAGGTGGGGGACGATGGCGGCAGATGAGAGAGGGGATGGATCGGAGGCCGGGAACTGCTTGGTCGTGCTGGCAGCGGGTCCGCTTGCCTGGACGGGGCAGTGCGGGTGGGGTTGGCACGCAACGGACATGCAGGACGTGCGTTTGTGCGCGTGGATGTGGTCGTGCGGGCCGGTTCCTGTCCATGCCACACGAGGCGTGCGGGCGGGTTCCCGTCGACGCCACACGTGTGGCAGTTATTCGGACCCAACATCAAACCCTAATTGTTTTCATCTCAATCTGGTCTCTGGTATTCTGTCCACTCGTCGTGTAGATGACGTAGATCCTTTGCACTGGCTTTTTTATCTAGCACACATCATGAGCTTCTCGATCCCAGAAGAGATCCCTCCAAGAACTCATCACCACCGTGCGCAGGCCCCATGATGGGCGCCACCGGTCATGGATTTGTCACGGCAGATGTCCTAGTGTGAGGACTTAGTCGTGAGGCCAACGCATATATGTGGTAGCTCGAGAGGGGTTGAGCGGAATCGAGAGACGCAATATAAGACAAGGGTTTAGATAGCTTCGGGCCCCGGCAAACATCATCCGGTAATAGCCCTACATGCTGTTTTATGCTAGGTCTCATTATCATCACGAGAGAGTCGCCAGTAATCCGGCTCTTTGTGTCTAGCCCTAGAGATTGTTTATTCTTGCTTGTCCCTCTTTTGGGAGCCCTGCCCCTCCTTATATAAGTTTAAGGGGCGGGTTACATGTGGAGTCCTATTAGGATTAGGACTAGTCTACCTTCTAATACAAACCGGATACAAGTCCGGGTCTTAACTCCTTGTAAGGTAAATATTCTTCACGCCTTTCTTCTTAAACTGGCCCACCATTAATATAAACCGGCCTTCCGGGCCTTGGGCCTGGTCATTCATCTGTCCCGTCCGCCAGGTTACCAGTGAGTCATAATGTTCAGTCAGGTTGCTTGTAAACCGTCTGGTCAGTGTGGGTCACCGGTGAATCGCCAAGTCCGGCCGGGTTATACTTCTGGCCGGGTTACGCCACGGGGTATATCCTCGACACTTCCCCAAGTTGTTTTCCACTCAAATCATCTTTCCACCATAGCCAAATCTGAGAGAGAGAGTTGAGTGTTGGGGAGACTATAGTTTGAAGCACAAGAGAAAGGAGTTCATCATCAACAAACCATCTATTACCCTTTGGAGAGAGGTGTCTCCTATATTGGTTAGGTGTCACTTGGGAGCCTCCGTCAAGATTGGGGAGTTGAACCAAGGAGTTTATAAGGGCAAGGAGATCGCCTACTTCGTGAATATCTGCCCAAGTGAGGCAAGTCCTTCGTGGGCGATGGCCATGGTGGGATAGACAAGGTTGCTTCTTCGTGGACCCTTTATGGGTGGAGCCCTCCATGGACTCGCGCAGCCGTTACCCTTCATGGGTTGAAGTCTCCATCAACGTGGATGTACGATAGCACCACCTATCGGAACCACGCCAAAAATCTCCGTGTCTACATTGCGTTTGCTACCTCCAAACTCCTCCCCTTTACCTTCATATGCAATGATTTACATTCCGCTGCTATACTCTTAGATTTGCATGTGTAGGTCGATTGCTTGACTAGTGCTAAGTTGCTAAAATCTGCCAAGACTTAAAATTGGGAAAATGCTAGACTTTTATTTGCTCAAATAGTCTAATCACCACCCTCTAGACATACTTTCGATCCTACAATATACCCAACGGTTTCTAGGTCGTGTAGGAAGGACCCCCCTATCACAGTCACTCACTTGGCGATGGTTCCGAACACCATCGCGGAAAGGGATTAAAACCGTTTGTATAGCACCTCGTTGTATTAGTGCTATAATTGTATTGATTGGAAACTCAAATACATGTGTGGATACATAGACAACAACATGTTCCTAGTGAGCCTCTACCGGACTAGCTCATTGATCAAAGATGGCTATGGTTTCCTAGCCACAGACAAGAGTTGTCATTTGATAATGAGATCCCATCATTAGGAGAATGATGTGATGGACAAGACCCAAACTATAAGCGTAGCATACGATCGTATCAAGTTTATTGCTATCGCTTTTTGCATGTTCAAGTATATGTTCCTATGACCATGACATCATGCAATACATGACACCAGAGGAGTACCTTGTGTGTATAAAATGTCACAACATAACTCGGTGACTAGAAAGATGTTGTACACGTATCTCCGAGGGTGTCTGCTGAGTTGGCATGGGTCAAGACTGGGATTTGTCACTCTGTATGACGGAGAGGTATCTCGGGGCCCATTTGATAATACAACAACACAATGAGCTTGTATGCAATGTGACTAAGGAGTTAGTCATGGGATCTTGTATTACGGAATGAGTAAAGAGACTTGCCGGTAACAAGATTGACCTAGGTATGGAGATACCGACGATCGAATCTCGGGCAAGTAACATACCGATGGACAAAGGGAATTGCATACGGGATTAACCGAATCCTCGACATTGCGGTTCAAACGATGAAAGACCATTGTGGAATATGTAGGAACAAATATGGGCATCCAGGTTCCGCTATTGGTTATTGACCGGAGAGGTGTGTCGGTCATGTCTACATTATTCTCGAACCCGTAGGATCCACACTCTTAATGTTCGGTGACGCTAGAGTAGAATTGGGATATTCACGTTGGTGACCAAATGTTGTTCAGAGTCCCGGACGTCACGAGCAGCTCCAGAATGGTCCGGAGGTAAAGTTTTATATGTGGGAAGTCATATTTTGGCTACCGGAAAAGCTTCAGGTTTTACCGGTATTGTACCGGGAAGCTTCCGGAAGGTTCTAGAAGGTTTAGGAGGGTTCCGGAGGAGTCCGTAAGGGTCCCTCCAGCACCTAGGATGTTCATGGTCAATAGAGGGCGTTCTAGCCTTATTGGGAGAGGCGCACCCACCCCCTTAAGGCCCATCCGCCTTGGGGAAGGGAAACCCTAAGGGGAGGGCCCTCCACTTGGCTTGGAGGGCACTCCTCCCCCTTGGGCTACCTCCCCTCCTTGGAGGAGGGGCTAGGGCTACGCCCCCAGCCCTCCAACACCCCTATATAGAGTGGGGAGGAGGCACAAGGGATGGAAACAACAATTCCCACGCCCTGCGGCCTCCTCTCTCTCGCGTTCATCCTTGTTCGTAGTCCGAAGGCGCTTGGCGAAGCCCTGCTCGGATAGCTCCACCACCATATCCACCATGCCGTCGTGCTAGTTGAGATCCCATCTACTTCTCCTCCCTCTCTTGCTGGATCAAGAAGGCCGGGACTTCATTGAGCCGTCCGTGTGCTGAACGCGGAGGTGTCGTCCGTTCGACGCTAGATTAGTTTGGATCGTGATCGGATCGCGAAGAGTACGACTACATTAACCGTGTTTCTTAATGCTTCCGTTTAGCAATCTATAAGGGTATGTAGATTCAGTCTCTCCTCTCGTTGATGTTCATCTCCTAGGTTGATCTTGGTGAGCGTAGGACAAGTTTTGTTTCCCATGCAATGTTCCCCAACAAACATGAGGAGCTCTGGAATTGTCTGGAGGTTAAGATTCATATATGGAAAGTTGTTATTGGGGTTCCGGAAAAAGTTTGAGTTTTTTCGGTATTGTACTGGGAAGGTTCAAGAAGGTTCCGGAGTGGGGCCATCTGCTTTGGGGAACCCACATGAACGTCGGTAGTGGGGCAAGTCCCCACAACCCTGGTCTAGGCACACCAAGACCATCCCTTAAAAGGAACTAGCAATGTGACCCGCGCATTTGCGGGGCTAGATTTCCTTATTCGCTTAGTTTAATATGAATCTCAATTATTACATGCATGTTCATGTTACTTTAATTTCCATTGCCTTCCAAACACCTAATGAATTTATTAATCAGTGCATACTCCCATAATTTTGCTAAATCATTCTCTCTTTGTCAGTCGCATCCACACCTTATATATTTCCACTATTTGTTCCTGCAAGCATTAGTTGTGATACAACACCATGTTCCATCCATTGGCATCTATCTATTGATTGTTCTTACTCTATACTATGACCGACCTCTAAGTGATATCTATGTGTGCATATACTCTTTTCTCACTTTGAGTGATGATGTACTTGATCGGCCAATGATAACTAACGCTGACTCATGAATGTGTCGACTTAATCGTCCTCATTCTACAAATGTTTAACGCTTTAATAATACTCCAAAACTGGTGTCAAACTCTGTTATTATACTTCAAAGTCATTCGTGTAGATACAACTAACGGATGCTTCATAACTTTTGGTCATCAAAAGTGACACACATATGTGCATGCATCAAAGTCAAGTTAAACTAAACAAAATCACTCGCACTACATAATATATACTCCGTGATAAAAATAAAATTGCTATCTTCACTCCTTATTTCATTTGTACGTTAAATGTTTTCCACAATCAAATTATGGATGTTAATTTAGCCCATATAATACAACGTGGTGGCTTCTCTTTCCTCATGTTGTACCTTCATATAATTCCATCTCCAATTGTTTATGTCATTTCAGCATACATCACAAGTGATGCAACTGTAGGTTTTAGGTTTAATAGTACATACATACGTACAATAAAACATAAAATAATTGTTCTGGAATTTTCTATTTTTTGGAAGTACGTATGATTGCTAATTTGCTATCTATTAAAAAATCCAAATTCCATATGTACGATATGGTTTTATTTTTCAACAAAATCATTAGGAAATATTTTCACATGGGAATGGTTGTCTTCTATAGTAAATTCAGAAAATGCTAAATATGAACTTAACACCATGTAGAAAAAATTACTATATCCAATATATATTAAATTTCACTCAAATGCTAAATTAGCAATCACCACCTTGCCCTCCTAGAAGAGTTGGTGAAGATGCACCATAAGTCAAGCTTCTCATACTTAGTCATCGGATATGATAATGCAGTGTGGCTTTTAGTTAAGCGATGGCTTAACAGGTAGATGATCAAGCATACTCTATAGTACAGCAAATTCAGTTGATATGGGAATGCCTACTTTTGATATTTGATAAAGTGTTTTGCTACTTCAAATTCCTATGAATACATATAGTGGATTGTATGGTACTCCTAGTTTCTTTAACCTGCCTGCATGTGTTGCCTTGGTACCCATTTGATTCCTTCACAAAATAACCTAACCTGCATGCATGTATTTGCCTTTGTACTACACGCATGACTGCCTATTTGAGTCCTTTACGGACCATCATACCTTGCATGCATGCATTTCCTTTTTTTCTGACATGGATCGCTGCCTTTCTGAGTCCTTCACCGACTACCCTTATTTAAACGTACATGCACATATTGCTGCCATAATTAGATTAGTGTGATTCGGTATCTGATTCCGGCCGGTTGTAACTAAAAACGGATAGTTTATTACTATAACATACATGCCTGTGTGCACGTACCGGATCAAGAATTCCTTCCTACCTAGTCTCATCCAACCCAGCTTACAACACGTCCTCCCTTTTGCTATCCTCGACTCAATACATCCGGATCAGTGCACGTCTTCTTTTTTTCTCTATTTGCGTATGTTATGCTTAAAACTTTTTTTAGATGGAACAGTTTCATATTGCTTATATGTACATTATAACATGTTACGTAAAAACTTTTAAATCTGAGCCATTGTTATTCTAATCAAACGGTGCAAAAAATATTAGCATATGTGGACGAACGTGATGGCTTGTTTGCCTATTGTTTTAAGTATATAATAGATAGATAGTATCATATCCCGAAGGGATAAGATCAGGATCCCTAAAAAAGGGGATAGCGATCTGTGGGGAAGGAAAGGAGGGATTTCCTTCCTCCCCCTTTGACCAAGGACCCTAGGGCCTTGGAGGGCAAGCCACCATCCCCCTCCACACCTATATAAAGGTGGGGAGGCGTTTGGGCAGCCCCCTTCGGCCCTGGCCCGTTACCTCTCCTAACTACTCCCACGATTCACTGGTACGCGCTTGGCGAAGCCCTACCGGAGTTTTGCTGCGACCACCACCACCACGCCGCCGTGTTGGTTCAGATCTCATCTACCTCCTCTCCCTCATTCACTGGATCAAGAAGGAGAGGATGGCACTGATCTGTACGTGTGCTAAACTCGAAGGTGATGCACGTGCGGTACATGGATCAGATTGGATCACGACAGGAGTACGACTACACCAACCACGATCTCTAGATCATTAATGCTTTTGGTCTACAAGGGTATGTAGACACCACTCCCCTCTCGTTTCTATACATCTCCTAGATTAGACCTTTGGTGTTCGTAGGATTTTTTTTTGATTTTCATGCTTCATTCCCCATCAGTGATATCAGAGCTAGGTCTATGCGTAGATGTATATGCACGAGTAGAACACAAAGTTGTTGTGGACGTTGATGTTCAAATTGCTTACTTCCCTTGACTTATTTGGATTCGACGGTATTGTGAGATGAAGAGGCTCAAACCAAATTTACATGTCCTCGCACATGAGACCAGTTCCACTGTTTGACATGCAACTTCTATTGCATAAAAGTGGCTTTGCGGGTATCTGTCTCTCCCACTTTAGTTGAATTTGATTTGACAAAGGTGGTCCTTGTAGAAGGTTAAAAGGAAACTTGTGTATCACCGTTGTGGTTTTGTGTAGATAAGAATGGTTCTTATAGTATGCCCTAGCAGTGACGTAAAATTGCAACAACAAAGTAGATGACGTCTAACTTGTTTTTGCAGGGCATGTTGTGATGTGGTATGGCCAAAGCATGATGTCATATATGTTGATGTATGAGATGATCATGTTTTATAATAGGTTCACGACTTGCATGTCGATGAGTACGGCAACGCAAGAGCCATAGGGTTGTCTTTAATTTATTGTATGACTTGCGTGTCAACAAATAATGCTATGTAATTGCTTTACTTTATTGCTATGCGTTAGCAATAGTTGTAGAAGCAATAGTTGGCGAGACAACCACGTGACGACACGATGATGAAGATCATGATGATAGAGATCATGGTGTCATGCCGGTGACGATGGAGATCATGCCGGTGCTTTGGAGATGGAGATTAAAACCACAAGATGATAATGGCCATATCATGTCACATATTTTGATTCCAAGTGATGTTTATCTTTTATGCATCTTATTTTGCTTAGGATAACGGTAGCATTATGATACGTCTCCAACGTATCTATAATTTTGATTGTTCCATGCTATTATATTATATGTTTTCCGCCGCCGCAACGAGATTGGGAGTTCCGACGCCGCAAGCGTCTATAGCCACGAAAAACCAATCGGGAGCCCGTTTCGGCACCCTACCGGAGGGGGGAGGGGTCCATCAACGGTGGCCATCTTCATCATCCCGGCGGTCTCCATAACGAGGAGGGAGTAGTTCACCCTCGAGGTTGAGGGTATGTACTAGTAGCTATGTGTTTGATCTCTCTCTCTCTCTCTCTCTCTCTCTCTCTCTCGTGTTCTTGATTTGGCACGATCTTGATGTACCGTGAGCTTTGCTACTATCGTTGGATCATATGGTGTTTCTCCCTCTCTACCTTGTGATGACTTGAGTCTTTTCCTTTAAGGTTTTGTTATGTCTGATTGAATCTTTGGATGTGAGAGCACTTGATGTATGTCTTGTGATGGGATATCCATGGTGACAATGGGATGTTCTGTTGATCCACTTGATTTATGTTTTGGTTATCAACTTGCAGATTCCCGTGGTGACATTGGGGTAATATATGCATAGGGGTTGGTACGAGTTTTCATATTCCTTCCTCCGATAGAGATCTTGGGATACTCTTGAAGTTCTTTGTGTTGGATTGAATATTATGAATCTGAGATTTTGTGATGCATATCATATAATTGACCCACGGATACTTGTGGTGACATTGGAGTATCTAGGTGACATTAGGGTTGATTGATGTGTGTCATATGGTATTATTTTACTACGAACACTAGGGCTGTTTGTGACACTTATAGGAATGCTCAATGGTTGATCGGAAAGAATAACTTTGAGGTGGTTTCGTACCCTACAAGAAATTCCATCTTATGTTCTCCATGATAGGAACTTTGGAGTGATTCTTCATTGCATGTTAAGGGATTGTTATATGATCTAATTATGTTATCATTGTTGAGGGAACTTGCACTAGTGAAAGTATGAACCCTAGGCCTTGTTTCCAAGAATTCCAATACCGTTTTTGCTCACTTTTACTATCTTCTACCTTTCTGTTTTTATATTTTCAGACTACAAAAACTATATCTACTATATATTATACTTGTATCACCATCTCTTCGCCAAACTAGTGCACCTATGCAATTTACCATTGTATTGGGTGTGTTGGGGACACAAGAGACTCCTTGTTATTTGGTTGCAGGGTTGTTTGAGAGAGACCATCTTCATCCTACGCCCCCCACAGTTTGATAAACCTTAGGTCATCCACTTGAGGGAAATTTGCTACTGTCCTACAAAACTCTGCGCTTGGATGCCCAACTAGAGTCTACAAGAAGAAGGTTGCATAGTAGACATCAAGCTCTTTTCTGGCACCGTTGCCGGGGAGGTGAGTGCTTGAAGGTATATCTTTATAAATTGCAATTGAATCTATTAGTTTCTTGTTTTATCACTAGTTTAGTCTATAAAAGATAACTATAAAAAATGGAACTGAGGTTGCCTCATATTATTCATCTTTGTAATGTCTTTCTTGAAAATGATGGCAAGGTAAACTGTGCCAATGTTTTAGAGGAAGAAGTCAATAAAATGTTTGGCACTAAATATGTGAATGATGAGCATGATTGCAATGTTGTTAGTATGAATTCTTTGATTATCCATGATGCTAATTATATGCAAAGCTACAAGCTTGGGGATGCTAAGTTTGATGAATATGATATTTTTAGTCCCCCAAGTTTTGATGAGAATATTTATTATGATGAAAGCATGCCTCCTATTTATGATGATTCTATGGATGAAAGTGGTTTTAGAAGAGTGTCAACTTTAGGAAGTAATGATCCCACTATTTTGGAGGGTGTTGAATCTTATTGTGATAATTGTGAAAGTGGATTTGGAGAGGTCATGACTTTATTTAGTGATGAATCCACTATTTCGGAAGAGGTTCCAATTGATTATGACAACAAAGTTGCTATCTATGATGATTATTGTGATGACATGTATGCTATAAAGAATAATGATAACCATGAAACTTGTCGTCTTGATTTTAGTTTTCAATTGGATTATGCCTCACATGACATTTATTTTGTTGAGTTTGCTCCCACTACTATTCATGAGAAGAAATTTGCTTATGTGGAGAGTAATAAAAATTCTATGCTTGCGCATCATGAAAATAATGATTTATGTGA
Organism: Triticum aestivum; assembly: GCF_018294505.1. Taxonomy (NCBI): domain Eukaryota; kingdom Viridiplantae; phylum Streptophyta; class Magnoliopsida; order Poales; family Poaceae; genus Triticum; species Triticum aestivum. The sequence goes on from NC_057813.1 coordinate 84,621,657, forward strand.
TAGTTATATTGTTGAATTCATTCACGATGCTAATGAAAATTATTATGAGAATGGAACTTATGCTTCTACATATTGCAATAATATCAAGTTTCCTCTCTATGTGCTTAAAGTTTTGAAGTATGCTTGCTTTGCCTTCCTATGCTAGTTGATTCTTGTTCCCATAAATTGTTTGGTCACAAAATACCTATGCATAGGAAGTGGGTTAGACTTAAATGTTCTAGGCATATTCTTCATGATGCTCCCACTATGTTTCAATTCTTATCTTTTATGTGAGCATTATTAAAATCATCATGCCTAGCTAAAAAGGCATTAAAGAAAAGTGCTTGTTGGGAGACAACCCAATATTTACCCCTACTATTTTTGTGTGTCCACATGATTATGCTACTGTAGTAATCATGTTTTATAGCTTTTGTTTCAATAAAGTCCCAAGTAAATCGTTTGGGATAGTGTGGATGTTAGTTGATTTGATTCTATGCAAAACCAGAAACTTTTGCGCTAAGTCTAGGAATTTTCAAAATTCACTAGAACGTGCTTTTGATTTAAATTTTTTTACACATGATTGATATACAAATTGCCTACTTTGTCCTATTTTTCAGAATTTTTGGAGTTACAGAAGTATACAAAGTTTCCAGATTACTACAGACTGTTCTGTTTTTGACAGATTCTGTTTTCATTGTGTTGTTTTCTTATTTTGATGAATCTGTGAGTAGTATCGGAGGGTATGAACCATGAAGAAGTTGGAATACAGTAGATATAACACCAATATCAATTTAGAATGACTTCACAACAATACCTATGTGGTGATTTGCTTTCTTATACTAACGGATCTCATAAGATTTTTTGTTGAGTTTTGTGTTGTGAAGTTTTCAAGTTTTGGCTAAAGTTTCGACGGAATATGGAATAAGGAGTGGCAAGAGCCTAAGCTTGGGGATGCCCAAGGCACCCAAAGGTAATATTCAAGGACAACCAAGCATCTAAGCTTGGGGATGCCCGAGGCACCCCTAGGTAATATTCAAGGACAACCAAGCATCAAAGCTTGGGATGCCCCGGATATCACCCCCTCTTTCGTCTTGGTTCATCGGTAACCTTACTTGGAGATTTTTACTCACCACATGATATGTGTTTTGCTTGGAGCGTCATTTTATTTTATTTTGTTTTGCTTGTTGTTTGAATAATATCCGAAGATCTGAAATTTTAAATTTTAGAGAGTCTTCACATAGTTACATAATTATTCAACTACTCATTGAGCTTCACTTATATCTTTTGGAGTAGTTTGTCATTTGCTATAGTGCTTCACCTATATCTTTTTAGGAGAACGGCGGTGGTTTTATTTTGAAGAAATTGTTGAACGCTCATGCTTCACTTATATTATTTTGAGAGTCTTAAACAACATGGTAATTTGCTTTGGTTATGAATTTAGTCCTAATATGATAGGCATCCAAGAGGGATATAATAAAAAATATTAGAAGTTTGATTCCTTATGATTGTTTTGAGATATAAAGATGGTGATTTTAGAGTCATGCTAGTGAGTAATTGTGGATTGTTAGGTTAACATCCCAATTTCCAATTTGGATGTTATACATAGATCATTCATATGCATACATGATTTATTGCATTTTGTTGTTCAGTTTGGTTGCATTTTGATCCTCCCTTATGCAACTCAAGGACCAATTTGAGAGAGTTGGAGGTTTCACAAAAATCCAATTTTGATTTATCAAAATCTGGTATTTGGATCAATTTGTTTTTTCAAAATTATTTTTCCAAATATTTTAAAAATAATGAGAGAAGATAAAATGACTTCTTCAAATCAGTAGAAAAATATTGAAAATTGAATTTTGAATTTTTGAGAGTTTATTCGATTGTATTCGCTAGTTTATTTATTTATTAGCTGAGTAATTAGAACTGTAATGTTTATTTTTAGTTTAGGCATATAAGTCCAGAAAAATGTTCACGAGGTCACTAGTAAGGCCATTTAGCTACGTGATTTTTTCCGGAATTTTTAGGCTTATATTTATATTTATTTTGAATGTTTTAGTCTCCCGAAGAATTGTTTAAATTATTTTGCCAAACTGGGAAGGCCCAGCTCGCCTCGTACGCCCGCACTGACTCCGACCGAAGTCCCAGCCGCGCCACTGGAGGAGTCCGGTTCAGACTCCAACTCCCGCCGCCGCCGCGTGACCCCCCTCTCCAAGTCGGCCACCCTGACTCCCTCTTTATAAGCGCCGCCCCCACTGCCTCTCCACCCCATCTTGAGCCGCACCGCCACCCTCGCACACCACTGCCCGCGCCGCACCGCCGCACTCCACGCCGCCGCCGCTGCACGCCGCCACCCGCTGCCGCCGGAGCCCCACCGGGCCAAGCCCCGCTGCTGACCGCCCCGCCTCGCGGTTGACCTCGCCCGTCACCGTCGTTGACCGAACCGGTAAAACTGCCGGCCCGATCGGTCTTTTCGTTTTTTTCGGTTTAGCTAATTAGATTGGTTTTTTTATTAGTTAGACTAATTATCGAACATTCACCCGTTTAGATCTGTTAACGAACGATTTCGTTCGTTAGTCTTTGTTGGCGGACATTCGTCCGATAGATTTTTCTTTTTCTGTTTATTTTCATCCAGGGACCTATCCGTGAATAGTTTTATCACAGATTAGCCCCTAATCTTCAAACTAGCGTAACTTTTAGCTCGTTTATCCAAATTAGATGAAACCAATGCCTAAATCTTCAGAACGTTCCCCTCTATCCAGTAAACCAACTTGAACATGATTTTGAAAATTTAAAACTTGAGTTTAGTTCAGATTAGTCTTTGATCTTGTTTTGTTTGTATCTTGAGTTTCGTAGCTCCGTTTGAGTTGATTCTTTCTGCAAATCGTAGTTAATCACATGTACCTACTGTTAAGATCCAATACACATAAATATAGTGCTGTTAGAATTTGTTTTATATTTAGAATAGTTAATTGCTTGTTTCGAGCTTTATTTGGGTCTTTTCTCAATTTCTCTTTGCATCGTTTGCTTGATTGCTTATGTATGCTATTGTTTGTCTATGCTAGATTTTTCGGAGTGCGAAGCTTGTTACTACGAGTCTCTAGTGTTTTTAGATCATCAGCAAGGCATGTTACACTTTGATCATACTCTTCTATACCCAGTTTTTTTACTATGCCTTAGTTTTGCCCCTCAAATATTTGCATGAGTAGGATTAGGAACATGTGGTTTGGTTGTAATAATTGAGGTAGGAACCTATTACCTTTGATCACCTCGGGAATATATGTTATGATCAATTATTGCTTAGCCATGCTAGTAGATGGGGGTTGGATCATGTTGTACATGGAAGTTGTGAGAGATAATAATTTTGGACAACATTAAAGTGGAAACTTTAATCCACATCTGGGTGGATTGGTTGGGGCACTTGGAGAAACCAGTAGTTACCCATTTGGGAAACCCTGGAGTACCCATGTGATTATTCCTCGGTTCGCCACCCAGGCTCAAAGGGATCATATGATATTTCATGTCTAGAAACTTCCGTGTGCAGCCACAAGCCATTATGGGCTCTAGCATAGTTGAGTAAGTCGTGTGAGCTCTTGAAGAGGTGGACTAGTAGATGTAGGGGAAAGTAGGTGTACCGGTCTACCCGGAGTAGAGAGTTAATGCTTCAGAAAGACTATGTCTCGATCTTTCGATCATGATGCGGTCGAGTCTTGTGGGGAAAAGTGCGTAACCTCTACAGAGTGTATAATCTTATCATGGTTAGCCGTGTCCCCGGTTATGGACATCTTGAGTATCTAGAAGTGGATATATTATTGTCTCATCACTCTTTAATTAATGAATTGGGTTTAATGATGATATTTGATTAATATTGGGATTTGAGTTGGAGGAACCTTCTCAAATATTGGTATAACTTTGTAGTAAATAAAATTTATTTCTTTGTTGTAGGGAAAAATTAGCTTTATGCAAAACATTAAACTTAGAGCCTCCACCAGCCAAACATGCATGTAGATATAGTTTCTTGCATTCATTTGCTCTACAGTGTAACTCTGCAACATATTCCATGTGCTGACCTACACGGCTGCAACGTCTTATGTTGCATACTTTACCGATGAAAAATAAGGTGCGATAGGTCGTTGTCATGCACTCAGCTATGCCGTTGGAGTTGATGGACTCATTAGCTTCCGCAGTTATTTAGTTTACATGGTCTTCAACCATATTATTTGTCTAACAGATACTCTTTATGAGGACCTCGATGTAATAAGTGTGTGATTGAACTCTGTCATAATTCCTTGAGTACTGTGTGTGTCAGCATACCAATCAAGGGATGACACTTAAGCACAGAGACTTCAGTCCATTGGGATCATGGTCGCTACAGGTAGAAATACTTGTGTTAAAGTTTGTGATTACCGTAGCATGCACGTATGCTGAACCGTTATGTAACAAAGTGGGGGCATGATTTATTTATTGATTGTGTCGGGTGGTAGGTGCGACATATGCCAACGGATGGCTTATCTGTGTGGGAGCCAGTAAAACATCGTCGGTGCCTGGAAATGGGATAAGGCGAAGACATGCACGCCATCGGATCTTACCCAGGTTGGGGGCTCTCCGTGGAGATAATACCCCTACTCCTGCTCTGCGGGGTCCCCGCATGATCACTAGATCAACAAGAAGCTACAAGAGGCTCCTTGAGCTGTTCGGTGGAAGGAGGAAGAAGGGCAAGGCTAGCTCTCTCCTCTCCCTTTAGTGGTGTTTAAAACTCTATGAGATCAACCCTTTGCATGGGTGTCCCGGGGTTTTTATATAGGCCTACTCCCGGGGGTACAATGGTAATCCAGCTGGGCGTGGGCCCTAGCCGTCAGTGTCTATGACCGCCGGTTTCTCCGCCGACTGCTGGGGCCCGCCGACTGGTGGGTCCCGTCGGCTGCCGGCTCATCGGTCGACAGGCTGGTCCCACCGCTTGGGGGTCTTGTCGGGGGCTGGTTATTGTTGCCTCGCCTCTGATGACGAGGGTTTTGTCGAGGTAATCATGGCTACAATGCTGCCACCTTGCGGGCTCTCACAGTAGCCTTACCTCATCTTGTCTCCTTAATGGTGTGCACGCCCCGAGGAGGGGAGCAAGCCGGCTATAGGAAGCCGGCCATGCCTCAGGCCGGCTGGGGGAGGCCAGGCCGCCTTCAGGCGTCTCTCTGATCGAAGGGGCCCGCCGCCCACGGGCCATACTGACAGCCCATCATGGAGGGCATCATGATCAGCATGTCAACAGTGCCACGCCGGGCGGGTGATGGCTGTCCCGTACGGCGTACTGCAGCCATGCGTGCTCCGGGATCCAGGGGTGGCAGGATCCACTGTTGCCACGCCCCGTCCCATCATCGTTATGGGGGGCGCAGACTTTTAGGGCACGGCCCCTGGCCGCCTGCCTGGGGCCGGCCTCTTGGAGTCAATTTTCTTGGGCCGGCTTCTTGGAGTCGGTCCTTCCGTGGCCGACTTCTTGGAGTCGGCCCTATCATGGCGTCCTCCAAGAGACTTTAGGGCCGGGCCGCCTTCCGGTAGCCGGCCTGTGAGATAGCCGGCCGGAAGAAGGCGGCCTCGCGTCTTGGGTGCTTCAAGGCTCGGTCGGCCTGTTGTTTTTTCTAAGGGCCAATGGGAGACAGTTAGGCTACCCGTGATCATTTACTCCGATAGTAGTCCCTGAAGCTGGTTGGGCTTCGCGGTTGCGGGGGAATCGAGAAGCTCAGTCAGCTTCCTATCCCGAAGAGCCAGTAGCTTGGAGCCGGCTTCTCTTATGCGCGCCTTCTCGGCGAAGTTTCCTTGAAATCTGAGGGCGAGAACCAGCTGGCGCGCCAGCCAGGCGGTGGGCTGGCCGCTCGCCACCTGCGCGCCACGTGGCACCCTCCGGCTGGAAGGGCCTGCCAGCCCACGCACGTGACGGGACGCCGCCGCAGGCCGGGGCCTGCCACTTCCACGCCTTGGCCCGTGCACGGATCTTCTGCGGCCCGAACCGACCGCACGTCTCCCGACGACGGTTCCCATTTGCCATAAAGGCGCAATAATCACGGGACGTGGGGGAGTGGGTGCAGTTAATCCCACGCCCCCGTGCCTCGCCTCCTCGGCTTCGCCGCACGAGGCTATAAGTAGGGGCGGGGAGGGAGGAGCGGCGGTCGTTCGCACACTCTCCCTCGCTCCACCATCACCTTCTTCTTCCTCTCCATCGTCGCAGCGGCTCTCTGCGACGCCACCGTCCCGCCACCTTTCTTAGTGCGCCGCAATCTCGCGGCCACCGCACCGTGAGTTCTCCGTCGCCGTGCTCTCCATCGCCCTTGCGTCGCCATGGCCCCGACGTCGAGCTCCTGGGACGGCTCCAATGTCCGCGACGACCACATCGACTTCCTCCACAAGACACGGCGGTTGCCGAGCGAAGATCTTGTGCGGGTCCGCCTCGTGCTGGCGAGGGAGGTTTCGCCGGTGCCGGAGGAGGGCAAGCGAGTGATCTTCTACTCGCACTGCCTGCGCGGTGTCGGCCTTCCCGCGAGCGGCTTCTTCCGCTCGTTTCTTGATTTCTACCATCTCCAGCCGCACCACCTTACTCCCAACACGGTGGTGCTGCTGTCGGCCTTCATCATGCTGCGCGAAGGTTTCCTCGGCGTCCTCCCCATCATCGAGCTCTGGAGGGAGTTCTTCCAGTCCAAGCTCAACACGGTTGTCGCAGGTGTGCCGGCTCCATGCCGCGCCTTCATCACCATCCGGAGATCCGCAACCGACAACCCGTTCCCGTCCATCGCACTGATCCAGTCGGTGAAGCTCTGGCAGAAGTCTTATTTTTACGTGAAGAACGTCGCTCCGCACGGCGACTACGTCAACTTGTTGGCTTATGTAGCCGGCCCGCCGCCTGGGAGGCAGCCCTCCTGGTCCTTTCAGGCCAGGTCGCTGACGCCGGCTGGAGCTAGTGCCGTCACCCGACTTCGGGTGCTGATCAGGTCGAAGCGTCTGACTGGGTCCGACTTGATAGCCGCCTTTGTCGAGCGCCGGGTACTGCTGCTCCAAGGCCGGCCTCATCTGATCTACCAGTTGAGCGGCCGCTTCGACCAAAGCCGGCTGAGCACCAGGGAGATGCCACACGATGAGGTATCTTACATGGTGAACTACATCGCCAACTGCAAGCTCACCGAGGAGTGGCAGTATGGCAGGGAGCCGTACTCTCGTGCCAACCCCCCCCTATGGTAAGCTTTCTTTCTTTTCCTTTCTTGTTGCTGAATTCTTTCTGCCGGCTTCTGACCAGTCGGCTTGTTTTTTAATCAGAACCCCCTCCTTCATCCTTTGGCCGGGACCGCGGGGGCGGAACGCGAGTTCGCCCCTGACCGCGTGGTGGACGACCTCGACCACCCCGACTTGGGGGCGGCCGCCCTAGAAGACGACGCAGTAGCAGGAGGCGGCGAGGCTGGCGGCTCCGGGTTCACCGCCGGCTTCGATGACTGGCCTGATGATGACGAGGCTGACCCAAATCCACGCTGCCAGTCGTCGTCTGACCATCAAGGTGCCGGTCCTTCCGGCAGGCCGGCTGCGCGGGGTGGCGCGCGAAAACGCCGGGCGGCACCCACTCTCTTCGGCGGGCGGCCGAAAAGTCCCAAGGGTTCCACGGCGGCGACCAAGCGGGACGAGGCGATCGCGAAGGCGGCCCGCTTCCGCAAGGTGGTGAAGCAGCCGCAGGTGGTTTCGGAGTAAGTATTGATCTCGCATGCCTTTCTTTCTTTCTTCAGTCGCTGTTCTTCTAAGTCTCTTCTTGTTTTACCACCCAGGGCTCCGCTTTCTCTTGAGCGGACTACTGCCGCCTCCATAGTCGGCGGGGCGGAAGGATCCGCGAGTTCCCACCGGGTGGACCCTCGCGCCGAGCTCCAAGCAGCGACGGAGCGGAACACGCGGGAGGAGCGGGAGGCGGAGGAGCGGAGGGCAGCCGCCACCGAGGCGGCTTAGGAGACGACGGCGGAGTCGGCTGAGGCGCAGGCCGACGCAGCGGCAAAGGCCCAGGCGGAGGCTGAGGCCGCAGAGAGGGCTGTGGAGGCCCTGCGTAGCCAGCCTCCACAACTCGTCATCCCCCTCCGCACTGTGGCCCCCGACATCCCAGTGCCCCCGCCGGAGGAAACCGGCCGCGACCCGTTGTCGATGGAGAGGGAGGGGGGCAACGTAGTCGTCCCGGAGGGAGAGGTGGTGCCGCCTCCGTCGTCCGGGACGGGCCAAGGTGGCCAGCCCGAGGCGCAGCCTGAACAGCCGGGTGGGGGCGAGCCGACTGCGAGGGCAGATCATGTGGTCTTGTCGCCGGCTCGTCGGCGTGCGGGGAGGGCGGCTTCAGAGCCGGACCCGCAAAGGGCCGCCGGCTCCAGCTCGTTGTCGCATGACCTGGAGACAGCCAGCGCCGGCTCGCCGGGGTGGACGCCGGGCGGTGGGACAGCTGCGCTGAATCTGGCAGCGCAGGATGTCCGTAGCCGGCTTCAGGCTCAGGCCACTTCACTGAAGCAGTGTACCCAAGAGTTTCTCACGACGCGGTCGGTCATTCGGGTGAGTTTTCTTGCTCTTTATCTCTTTCGTGGGGGCGCATCAGCGCACCCACTGGGTTTAGTCCCCGAGTTCCAAGTCGGCTGCTGAGCAGGCGGCTTGGAACTTCACAGAAGACTTTGGTTTAGTGACTTGTTCTTGCTCGCACCTTTGTCCTGTTTGTAGGATTATCACAACCTCCACGCCGCTACCTTCAACTCCCAGGCCTGGGAGATGAACCAGAAGGCCGCCGATCTGACGGAGAGCCGGTGTGAGTGCTTTGTCTTGTTATCTCATGTGGGGGCGCGTCAGCGCACCCACTGGGTGTAGTCCCCGAGATTCGGGCCGACTGCTGAGCAGTCAGGTCGGATCTTTCTTGCCGACTTCTTTCTTAATTTCTCCTTCTTGATATTGGCAGGAGCCAATGCCGACTTGAGGCAGCAGCTGGGTGTGGCCCAGACCGCCCTTCGCACCAAGGAGGGCGAGTTCAATGCCTTGGTCTAGGAGTGTGATCGTCTGGCCAAAAAACTGGCCGACCAGGAGGAGAGTCACAAGGCGGCCCTGAAGGCGGCGCAGGACAGCGAGGCCGCCCTTAAGGCCGAGTATGAGACCGAGGCGGCGAGCTGGGCCGAGGCGAGGTAGGCTCTGAGTGAAGGCTACGGCCGGGTCGAGGATTTGATTGACGGTAGGCTCCCTTCTTCTTCACCTCTTTGCCTGTCCTTGTAATCCGGTTTTTCTTCTGACTTGCTCTGTTTCTTTCTTCTTTGTGAAGAATATTTCCCCGGATACTCCGTCGCCGCCAACCAAGCCATCGAAGCTCACCGTGAGGCCCGATGGCAAGCTGGGGTTGAGGTCGCACCGGACGCCGATCGGTCGCTTGAGGAGCAGCTTCTAGCGATCCAAGCCCGCCTCCAGCCGGCCTACCGCATGCTCCGCCGGCTTCAGCGTGCTGGAGCACAGGTACTGGCCGCCCTCTGGCCTGGCAAGGTAATTCCCCGCACCCCCAGCCGTAGTGCCGACTGGCTGGAGGTGGCAGTCGGCCGCTTCGAGGCTTGGAAGGCTTCAGCAGCGCAGTCCGGTGCTCGAAAGGCACTGGCGTTCGTCCGGGCTTGGTATCCTGGGCTGAACTTGGATCAGCTGCGCACCTGGCGGCAGGAGGCTGACAAGGAGCTGGAGGCAGTGCGGTCGGCTATTGTCCAGCGTACCTCGGCAATCACCGACTTCACCGACACCAGCGCCTTTGCTCCTGAGGTGAATGAAGATGTCATCGCGTAGCCGGAGGAATGGTTCGGGCTGAACCCGGCCGACGGTGAAGACTCGGCGGAGGAGATCGACTCCAATGACGAGGGCAAAGAGGAGGAGGAAAACGGGGAAGACGTTGTGCTGGATGGTGAAGCAGCCAGCGAGCTTCAGCCTGATCGTGCCTCCAGCAACGAGGCACGTGCTAATACACCGCCTGCTGCAGGTGACGATCAGGCTAAGATTCGCCAGCCGGCCACTCCTCCAGCCGACACCGCCGTCTCCACCGATCTGCCCGATGCCCAGTCGCTCCCTTGGCCTGACTCGCCGTTTTTACTTTCCTGTTTGTCACTCTTTGAACAACTTTATTAACTTTGCGCAATTCCACCCACTGGGGGTGTATTCAAACTTTGTCGAATGCCGGCCTTTCGAAGGCCTTTTGTGTAAATATAATTATGCATGTGCTTGGCTTCCATTCCTACTTGCTTTTTATCTTTGGGCTGTTTTCCTTTGCCGCCCTCCTTTGGTCACCGCCTTTACCAGCCGGACAGCTGCTCTGTAGTCTATGGCTGGGTAAGGAATTGGCCG